>NC_056748.1:669588942-669813942 GCF_019279795.1 Protopterus annectens | reverse complement strand
ATTCAAAAGTATCCCGTAAAAGTGTACATGACAGTATCTCCAGGGCAACATGTATGTTGCTATACAGGTTTATAACACATCACATCCTTCTAGGATACCTTATATGTAGGAGCAGAGCACAGGCATTTGTATATGTGCATAAGGTATGACTAAAAATGAGCCTCAAATCTATGTGTTACAGACAATAGATACTCCTGGACCCTGGATAATCACTTCTATTTACCTTTCTTAATTGCCTGCAGATGAAGCCTGCCACACAGTAGGAGGGTGTAACAGAAATGACTCCTGCCTGCATTTGTTGTTGACATCATAATCCACATGTTTACACAGCTCCGTAGGCGCTTTGCTGCACAGACATAAAAACAACAACATAGATGTCTGATCTATACAATCCTATCTGAAACAATGACAAAGCAAAGGTGGAGTACAAGTCCAGGTTGTCAGAACTCTATCCTAAGACTCATGGACAATAAGGATGAAAAGGGTGATGCTGAATCAGCAGCAAATGAGAAACGCTGCATGAGAGACAGGAACTCGCTGTATGCCAATGCAATAGCAGCAGTGCAATATCTGGTACAAAACTGTGTCATAATGTAATACAAATATACACTGTACATAGAGAAATAGGATGTTCCAAGTGGAACAGTCACCTTGAACATACTCACAGAGGACAGAATGATGCGCGTGTCCTGTCAGCCTGTGGCATCAGATACCATAAGTCCTAACACAAAATGTAACAAATCACCTGAACAGTTACTACAGCCCTGACAGCATTTTCCAATTGGAATCCCAAAACTATCTTTGAAAATGTCAAAATGGCTCAGTCATGGGGAAAAGTTGGTTCATATATGTTCCACTTCAAAGATGCATACAGAGGAAAATTATCTGTGACAAGTACATTTGGAATACCATGTCAAGAAAAATGTACTTCAACAACTTTATGACAATTTGTGAGCCAAGATTTCAAAATACTTTCATTTCTTACTTGACTCAGTTATCTGCAGAACGTTGGCATTCCATGATCCATGTTCTCTATCCATTCATCCCTCACAGGGTAAGAGGTGTTCATGGCCATTCAGCCCTCACAGGGTAAGAGGTGTCCCCCTGCCCATTCATCCCTCACAGGAGGAGAGCTTTGCCCTGGCCATTCAGTCCTTACAAGGTAAGAGCTGTCTCCCTGCCCATTCATCCTTCAAAGGGTAAGAGCTGTTCCCTGGCTATTCAGTCCTCACAAGCTAAGAGCTATTCCCTGCCTGTTCTTTCCTCACAGGGTAAAAGCTGTTTGCTGGCCATTCAGTCATCACAGGTTTAAGAGCTGTTCCCTATCCATTCAGTCTTTATGAGGGTAAGATCTGTCCCCCTGCGTATTAATCTCTCACAGGGTAAGAGCTATCCCCTGGCCATTCAGTCCTCACAAGATAAGACCTATTCCTTGTCCATTCATTTTTCACAGGGTAAGAGATATTCCCTGCTCATTCATTCCTCAGAAGGTAAGAGCTTTGGTATCACCATGTGTTCCTCACAGAGTAAGAATTGTTCCTTGCCGATTCATTCCCTGTGATATGAGAGCTAGTTGCAGAAACCATCATTCACATAAATATGAAGGATTTTCTAGTTATGGCCCAAGTTTCTTGGTTAAATAGTCCAGATAAGACCATCATCCCAATAGCAAAACATATCATGGGAAGTGTGTTTCCAGCTCAAAAGTCAGTCACCTTGCATTTCTTGTATACGGAAACACAGATCATCAACAGGGAAAATTTTCATCTTTTCAGTTATTGATGTGGAAGAGAATGACAGCAAAGTTTCCAAAAGGGAATCCTAATGTTCAGCTAAAATATTATTTTCTTATAACTGATCAGCTAAGTCATTACCAATGTTAAGACAAAGAAATAGCTTATTCCCAGAATCCAAACGTCAAGCATTCATACCAGCAAGAATCAGTTCTCATAATATTAATACAATGAAATATCTCTACGTGATGGAAGGTCTTCTATTAACTCAATCACCTGCATAAACTTCTGCTTTGTTTTTTAATTACAAAATTCTGAACTGCTGTAGGAAGTACCATTTAGAGGCATTGTTGGCCAAGAAATGTTGCAGAAATTAGAAAATGAGTTTGTTCCAGCGTGGTCAGAGTGGATACTAAGCTGTCAGTCCACATGTTAAAGATTATTTTACTTTGATCCATTACCGGATATGTCTGCAAAACTAACAATGTCTACTAAACCAGTTTATAGTGTTTGCAATCTGTCTAGATATGGTCAACCAATTACGAAGCAGACAGAATCACTCTCTCACGTATTATTACAGCTGTTACTGAGCTGTATCACTGTTAAGTATATCCCTTTAAAATCTGCATTTTTAACTTTTGAAATTACACGCGACAGCCCTTGATGTCTGCAGTCTACAGTATAGTCTACAGTATATAACATATAGAACTTATAATTCCACATAATTCAAGCATTAAAGCTTGAGGTGGTGAACACATACTTATTTTTTTAATAGTACATTACTCGTTCTCTCTTACTTTGTAATGTGTTTTATCACTGTGTTAATAATAGTATACTGAGCTTTTCTCCTCGGGCCTCTGGTGAAAATGGGTTACCCAGTCAGTCAGACATTCCCGGTAACCAAAAATCAAATAGATAAGTAAATATATTATAGTACTGTAGCATGCATCTATAATGTGTTCTTCAAGATGCAGAAGAGGTTTTCTTCATCCTTACATTATTTTGTAATGTACATAGCAGTTTGCTTTCAGTCGCCATTTTACTCATCTGCAAGACATCATGTGACTGTGTCTATTTTGACACTTGGTGCCATATGAATAGAAAGTACAAGTATATAAGCCCCTGTATTTATGTCTCCCTCTAGCTTACTATAAGTACCCATAAATTAAAGAACCCTGAAATGACTCAACCATTCATCCCCTTTATTAATCTGTTTCTTCTGGTGATGATTGTGACAGCAAAATAAGCAATGTAGACCCGACTTCCCTATCCCCTGCAAGCTCATCCCATGTGCTTGCTGGATAAGGTGACAGATAAAACCCTCCAACATATCCAGGTTCTCTCCCAGGATGTCATCTAAGTGGCAAATGTCTGGTGCACTTCTTGTGTGACACATCTAGGGATTATCTTTATAAAGTACCCAAACTCCCACAAATGTTTCTACTCAATATAAAGGAGTGATTACTGCCCTCTAGCATCCTTTTCAATTGTTGAGCTCCTTAATTGACCATGGAGCTACCCTAGAAAGAAACCTCATTACTACTCTATCGGTGATAATGTTTTCAGACACTACCCAATGTCCATGATGATTGGTGAGTGCAGGAACAAAGACTAACCAGTAAACTGACAGCTTTCTCCTATGACTCAGTTCTTACTTCAGTACAATGGCTGCAGTAGTTCTGTGCCCATCTCCTCTACCTTTAAGCAAATCTTAAAAATACTTTAACTTGTCCACTTGAGTCATCTGCTCTCCTTCACCTCTGGGGAGAAAGCCACTCTTTTCTAGGAGAGAACCAGTTTACCTATGAATTGTTGAGGCACACTAATTCACCTGAGAGCTTTCCAAAGAGATAATTTGTAAAAACCGTCAACTGAAAATAGCAAAACTTATTTTTTGTGATTTTTTTTTTGCGGGGTCAAGTCTCACTGTGCCTTAATCTAAGGGTGCTCTTTCACCCTCCACACAGATTATACATGCCAACTCCATTGTCAGACCACAACAGAGAAAAATGCAAAAAGCATTCAGAAATTCATGGCCAGCATGCATTAGGCAACACGTTACAGGAAAACTCACCACAGCATCGATTTGCACATTAAATACCACCAGCAGAATAACCATCAACAAAGGGCAAATACGCCTGAGAGAACAATATATTCTGTTTATCAGCTGCTGAGTTTCATTCATTCAGAAGCAAACCAACTCATCACATCATACACATCACAGTTAGGTGGCACCGATAGGAAAAAAAATCTTCCACAAATGAAAAGATACAGCTTTCAAACCCCTAAATAGGATACTTGGCTGCATCTTGGGGCATGTCAATAAAAATCAAAACAAGAGGTGCTTTATACGAGCCTCTCTGTATGAATGAATGAAAGAATGTGCTCACCTTAATCTAGCATATACAGAATTACTCCTCAAATACAGGGATCAACTGATGTGTTGCAGAAGAGTCCGACCATGTGGTGTTTTAATACATTCTAAAAGGCATTTGTGACATGCATTATTGCATGCCTTTGCCAACTTCACAAAGTATATATGAAAAATAATATATATATATATATATATATATATATATATATATATATATATATATATAAAATAACTCTTATAATGGCTCCAATATATGTGAAAGAACAAAGATAATAGTTGTGGTTCTGTGGTCAATAATGGAGTCCTAATTGTTCCTCCTCAGTTAGAGGCTCATCTGTTTGAAGAAGTCTTTATTTCATCACCCTGATTTTAAGGGGTCTCAGAGAAGTTCAGTAGCATGGAAGTCAATGGTTCATGATTCTGCAGGATATTGCAGCTTGTTTTTACCCTATACATAACAAAATATTTTATATTTTCTTGTAAATTACTGAGAATTCCAGTCACTCAGTAATGACAGACAATAAGAATTTCATACTTTGTGTTGCTCGAGAAATGCATGCTGATATCAAACCTATTGCTCAACTTGAGTAATATTAAAAAGTAGTCCCTTATTCTTAGATTCCAATTATTTTTGGCTTTGTACCTGACTCTTGATCAAGTGAGTTGAGAGCTAATCTGAGAACAATTTCTCTAAAACTGGAACATACCCTCATGTTTCCATCTTTGCAAACTAGAATAGCATGCAAGATTACCAGTCCAGAGGTATTGACTCAGCTTTACAAACACCACCAAAAAGATATGTTGCCCATGATTCCTCATCATCATCATCTAGCTCTTCCATTATGTGTAGTCAGATCTTATCCACTCTCACAGTTTTCCCACAAGAAGTTTTTAATATCCTCGGTGACCTTATCTACAAATGTGCATACAATCTGAGAGAAGAGCATATACACTAGAATCAGGTGTTCCTCACAGTGTCCCCCTCATGTCTAGGCCATGTTCTACAAGTAATTTCAGCATCTCTCCACTTCCAGGCTGTTAAAAAACACCCCCCCATGGTTTCACCAAATTCCTGCCACACGAAGACATTTGCTTGGGTAACAATATTTGCTTCTGTCGTCCAAGGTTATAAGAACCTAACAGTTAAATCTGGAGACTCCCTGCTAGCACTGGAGAGAAGACCTAATTATTTAACCTGATAGCTTACATTATCACCAGCTTCTACTAGTTACTCCTAAATATGTTTGGTTCCATTCCAGCTTCTGAGATCATTAACAGAGTTCATTCAGTATCTGTTTTAATGACTTCCCAAAACACGTATGACAAGCAGCTCATGAGACAGGACATGAGCACAATTTATACGGATGTAATAAATAAGCATGTCCTGGACATCCTCACTACATGTTTGGACTTCCTGTGGATGTTTATTTACATCTGTTAGCTCAGTAATTAAACTGGTATGAGGACAGTTTTCTGTCATGGCATGGAGCACTGTGTAGCATGAACAAAATATTTATGAATCATGTGGCTAGTAAAATATGCCCAGATCGAAAATAATTAACATTTAGAATACAGAAAAAACAAATGGCAGTTGTTTTAAAAATGGACAAAAATCTACACAAGCTGGTGATTTTTAAAAACAGGCAGCGATATGCAGTAGCAATACAATGACCTCATAATGCTGAAAAGCAGATAATAATAAAGTCACAATGAAGGTTTTGAGAGAAAATAATTTTTAATCTTCCCAGACTACACACTAAAAGAGAGGAGGAAAGAAAAAAAGAAGGAAAAATAATTAAATTATTATTTACATATTTTGTATTTAAATATAAGTAGCACCATCATCTGTATGAGTGGATATAGTTCCAGGAGATGGGTCATGAGTAATGCTATATTACCTCACATGTTTGAAATATTTGATTTCAATTTTCTTTACTGACACTTGAATTGGCTAAGTCTATGCGTTGATCTAATATTTTTCAGGAATTTTATTCCAACATACTGGTGCACGTTTGGTGAATGCTTTCTCACTATGAATGGTTTCTCAGTGACCATTTAAATGGTTATCACTAATGCTGTATGATCACTGGTCCAGACATCTGACCTAACTCACAATCAAACTATGACTAGAAGACAGTCAAGCACAACTCTTGAACTGAGTGTCTAGAATATATTGTAAAGCTAATATGAGATCAGAGGCAAAGTCAAACATTGACCTTAGGTCCACATTGTTCTAATACCAGCTACACTTATGAACATGCTTGTATCTGGTCTCGGTGTTGGTAATAACAAACCACAGAACTCCTAAAAACAGTTCAGCATTAGGGTTCTGATCAGACAAACAATTATTCTCTGTCTTAACTATCTGGATGTCTCTGTCATTCATACATGGGCAAAGAAGTCTCTTTGTAGAAGTGTAAGTTTTCTAACAACCTGCTATTGTTCTTAAGTGGTGTAAGATACTTTCAATACTAAATACTTTTGAAACATAGTTTTCAGAAACTATATTATAAAAATAATTAAAACTATCCATTGTGCAAGTAGTGTATAATATTGCAGCTTTCCAGGATTTTTTGTCATTATAAATCACACTTTTTTCACATAAACATTTTTAGATAAAATTATTTTATACCTGGAGTATAATTAGCTTTTGAGAAGCAAAACCAATTAAAAGAGACATAATGTAGGACTTCTAATACTGTACTGAAAAGGACAGTAGGCTAGATCTGCCAGATTATTAACAATGCAAGACAGAAAAAAAAGAACCCAATTAGAAAAGAACTTAATATTATTTCAGTATAAGAAAAAGTGACAGTACTTAAGAACTCCTTTCTTACATGTACCTGAAGCTATTGCTCCTAATTGGGTTTTTATTTGAAGAATTTTTTGCTTTATACATGTTTACATTCTCTACTAGCAGTAATTAGTCTGACAACTCTTAATCTATGGCGATGTCACAAGTATTTTCATCCTATTAAATATTACCTAGAGTGAATTTACAGGAGGGTTTTAGTTGTCCTAATGAATGTGAGTGGAACGCATAATTGTTTATTCTCTCACTTTTCCTATGAAAAGTGCTAACAGAATTTTTTTGCTTGAGGTTTTTCACAGCGTAATCTTCCCTAATTCTATGAATTTCCTAGTAACACAAAAATAATATATTCCTTGGAAAAGCTACTTTACAAGTGCTGCACAACTATTCTATCAATACATAACAAAATATTCAGTGAAAAATATAATCCCTTGTCACTGGTAAATAGGGCTTCTAAATTGGGACAGTGGTATTTTTTATAAAGCATAGGTGCTAGAATCGTATTTGAAGCACCTTGTCTCAAGACAAAAAAAAGGTTTCCTTTCTAAATTCACAGTATAATGTAGAGTGGAACCAGTTTAACCCAAGCCAAAGAACCTCCTGGGTGGCTCAGTAGTACCCTGAGAAGAACGATCACTGCACACCTAGAAGTTCTTTAAGTTTAATGCTCAGCTGTTGTATTTCTATGCAGAGTCTGCAGGCCCTCCTTATGTTCAAGTGGATTTTCTCGAGGTGAGCATTTTCCTATCCTCATCTCAATAGCATGTGTTAGGTATATTTACAATCACAAACTGACCAGCAGTGTGTGTGTGTGTGTGTGTGTGTGTGTGTGTGTGTGTGTGTGTGTTTGTTTATGTGGGCCGGATGCAAGCGTGACTATAAAGAGGGGTCTGGATATCTACTTACATTCCCTTCTGACCTAGTATAAGGATAGGATTGGCTATTCATGGGGTTGCCATTGGAGACAGGTGCTCCTCAACAGCATTGCATGAATGGAGATACCTCCAACTTCTTCACTGTGTTGCAGTCTCAGAGCTGAGTCTCTAGAAAAATCAAAGAATGAAGACAGTTGCCACACTCATAAACATTATTTCTGAGTGTTTACCACTTCGTGATGACAATGGTTTAGTTAGGCAACAAATCACTGTGGATTTCCCTAGACGTTTTTGATTTAAGTTAATGTTATTCTAAAAATATTTATATAAATCAACAGATCATATATTTGTAGCACAATGTTAAAACCTGCAAACAATTGCGAGGTACAGCATTGAAAATCAGTTTAAAGTAACATATTAGTAAAGAATATAGAGCAAAGAATGAAATTTCTAAACACGTATATGTGAAAAATCTTTTTTTTCATAAGTATGCAGGTTCCTCATCGCATGTGCTTTTCCCCTACAAACTGTTACATGACACAAGGCTTTCATAGCTTGTGTTTGAGTAACAATTTCTGTATTACTTCATAAACTGAAAGTCAATGCAGTTTACGGGCTATGCCTAATCAGAGCAAAATTACTGTGCTGTAGACTAATGCTCTCCTCGATACTATGACTAACAATTAAAATCACTTCTATCATCTTCAGTACTTTCTAATAATTTTATTCAGTTCTCTCTCTTCCCTCTTTACCTTTCCATTTCTGCAATACTCCACATACTCTTTTCTTAGTCAACCACCCTCCCTTTCTACCTCTCTTTCTTAATCTGAAATACAGTCATATACTTTATTTAAATATGTGCATGTGCTTTATAACATTTTTAAGAAAATTTGACCTGAACATTTTAATACATGAACTCTTACAATAAAAACTGTACTTTGTTATATTCATGGGTATGTGGTCCTGTTTTGAACATGCTGAATATTTTCATGTTTATGTTTATGTTCACAGTCCTTGTCAGTGCATAAATATTTATGTCTGTGTCTTCTGTGCCTGTAAAATATTTGACATGTTCTGCAATTTTTCTTCCCAGGTGTATAAGAACTAACTAGGAATGCAGTCTAGGAGACCTTTCAAGAGCATAGCCTAATTTTCTCAATTGGCTCAAAGCACTGGCTTGTTAAGTGACTTGCTCAAGGTCAAACACACAAGTTACATAACGGCTGAGGGAATCAAACCATGGATAACAGGAAGCAGCTCTTTAACAGCTCATAGACTAATGAAAGACATCTTCCTATGAAAATGGTTTCTTCCCAGTAAGAGTGTTGTGGTAATGAAACACAAATGAACAAATAAGTCTTGTCAATAAAAGTCAAGACATTTCACAGATAACAGCAACATTTTAAATGAGCAAGTATATACAGGGACCTTTTCCTCACAGTAATGTAGAACTATGCATATAAAAATTATCTATGTCTCAAAAAGAAACATTAGAGCAATAACATAATAATTTTTTTTACCAACCAACGTAAACATTGATTTGTGTATACTAACACACCATGGCTTGATATAAAAATGTGTACAAACTGTAGAATTACAGTGCCCTTCCTCCTCTCCCCCAGTCAATATGTCTCCCATCACATTGTCAATATGTCTCCCATCACATTTCAGTAAATCTATAAAGACCACAGACCTGACTATATAGACAGATTATCCTGTGTCTACAAATTCCTTATTTCTTTAAAGAAACTGACATTTTTCCTTTCATTTAGATTTTGCACAAGATGGTGGTAGCTGAAAGTTGTATCAATCTAATAAACCAGGAGTTTGAATCTGAGTAATGAATATACCCCCAAAATGTATGGGACTGTTAAAAATGATACAGGACAGGGAATCTATACAAAATAATGATAGGAAATCACTCTAAAAAGTAATGTGAACTGATAGTTATAATGTGTTTAATCTTTGCCAATGAAAGAATAATGCAAAATGAGAGTTAAGATTTATTTAATCTATTTCAACTTACCCTACTTTCTGACATGTTCAGATGTCCAAATGAAAGCATCCAAAAATCATAAAGTGCTTTGAGAGGATTTTGAAGAAACATTTATCTGCAGGTCTGCCTAAGTCCTTCATTCTGCTCCAGTTTGCATACCAGGCAAATAGACTGACTATGGATGCAATTTCAGTCGCAATATACCTTGCACTAAAACATCTAGAAGGGGGGAACAACTATGTAAGGTTGCTGTAAATCCTGCATTCAATATTGTTCATAGGTTCGTACTCGGCTATCTGCCCTAGGGCATTTATAAGCCTAGCCAGAGTGTGTGTGGCTTTCACCACCCCTTAGGATGAGAATACTACGCCCTTTTAGGGTTTAGTTTACTGTGCCTCTGTCTAGTAGTGACACAGAGATGACCCCCGGGGTAAACCTACGATCTCCCATCCACTCGTCAAGATTTCTCTTGAATAGAGTTAGTGAGGGGCTCTGCCTAACATGGATTGGGATTCTGTTCCAGAGTGTAGGGAGCCTCTGGGTTATGAATCTGTCCCTCCAGCACGTCCTATTTATTTCTGTGTTGAGGTTTAAGTCTCTTGCTCTCGTGGCTCTGATGGATTTGGATTTTCTGAGGTGGAGCATGTCCATTAATTCGGGATTGGACATGGCCTTGTACGTCAGGCACAGATCACCTCTGAGTAGGCGGTATGCGACTGAATAGAGCTGGAGTTTTTCAGTCGGGCAGCATATGACATATGTTTAAGACCCTTTATCCTCTTGGTGAGGAACTTTTGGGGTCTTTCCAACTGCTGCAGGTGTCGGGTAAGATACATCCCAAATGGGGCATTGTACTCAATCATTGGCCTGATAAGAGAAGAGTACAGGGGCACAATGACCTCTCTTGATCTAGATGTGAAACCCTTCATGATAAGGTGGGCAATATAGAAGGTCTTCCTAACCACTTTGGCAATGTGAGTGTCAAATGAGAGGTTTCTGTCAACCTGGGTGCCTAGGTCCCTGATTACCTCTTCCGTACTTAATGGATTACCACCTATGTGGTAATTTGTGGGTACCTTGTTTTTCCCAAAGGGTATGACTATACATTTTTTGGCGTTCAGCTTAAGGCCATGGCTCTGGCACCAATTATCCATTTCTATGAGGCCTCTCTGAAGGATGTTTGTGTCTGCTGGAGTATCAATTATGGCACCCAGTTTGCAGTCATCTGTGAACTTTGTCAGCCACAATCCTCCTATGTTTGCCTGTACCTTCTAAAGTCAGACAAAAAGCTAAAGACATAAAAAAATACTCATATAACTTGTTGAGAAACTGATATTGTACAACACATGAACATTCATTGTTTCTGTTTTTCTTAGAAAATCATTTTTGTATGCCTGTCAAATGAGATTTCTGAAAAATATATATTTTATAGGACTGCTATGAAAATATTAATAACTGCCTTAGTTACTGGACTACATTCACATTGCTTAATGCAGCTTCATCATTTTTATTTAGTAAGTTTTATATTTTGCTTCAAACTTTCTATATTTTATGATCACTTAAAATGCAAGAAATTAAAATATTTTCATCTTTGTCATGAGGTGACCTTTCTGAAGAAATTTGTACTGAATAAACAACAAAGCAGCTGTCACATTTGTATAGATTGGGGGAAGTTGCTCCATTAGGTTTTTGGTGAATGTATTGACTAAAAATCAAAATGTTAGCAAACTGGTTATGGTAATATAAAGTCATGACTCATCCATTTTCATTTACCACCATAGTAAGCTATGGAATCTTCTACCCACTGAACTTACTACTCTCTGCTCTCATAAACTTTTCAAAATGAAGCTCAAGCTTCATCTCAAGAAACACTGGTTATGTTCCTGTATTATCCCTGACTAACTGCTGTTTCTTCTCCCTACAAACACCTGCATCAGCTACCCTTCCCTTCTAAAGCTGCTTACTATGAATCCTGTGACTGAATTCTTCATAATTACTTCTTTATTATCATCTTTGTTTAACTGCTTTACCGTCATATACTTTGCATATATTCTTCTGTAGACTTTTTCATGACCATATTTTAAATTTGTTTTTTTTCTATTATTCTGTAGACTTTTTTATGACCATACCTAAATGTTTTTTATTATATATTGTTTTTATTCTATTTTTGGTCTACCATATGTTGTCTATTGTATTATTCATATTGTTTTGCACATGGAGCTTTTCTCCCCGGGCCTCTACTGAAAATGGACATATATCCAGCTAGACCAGCCCGGTCAACAAATGTAAAATAAATGTAAAATAAATAAATAAAATAAGTTGTAAAATCAGGATGAGGGGATGGGAGGGAGCATCTATTGTCATCTTTCTCACCCTTGGAGAAGGGAGGCAGCCTAGTCCAGTAACATGTTGACTAGTATAGGAGTAGTGAGCTCTTATATACAGCATATGGGCTGGGGCAACAGTCATGCTGTAAAGGTGATGGGAGAGGCTAGATGTTATGTACAATGCATGCATCACTCCAGGATAGTAAAGTTTAAGGCCCAGCTTTTATGGGGAGGGGTTGATATAGGTAGATTACAGTGTATCTTCATGCATAAGATGGCTACTCCTAGCACCTGACACTGACCTTCAAGGGAAATGACTGGCCTATGGGCTCATGCACTGACCAGTGAATGAACAGGCCATTAGAGTCTCACCTTGCCTAGGGAATGAATGGGACAGATCCCACCATGAAGTGGAATGTATAAGCTACCTGGAAGCCAGGGAGCCTGAAGAAGGTCAGTGTGAGTGCTAGAAATATACCAACCAGACTTCTGCAAATAATTGTGAAGATATTACATATTTGCAGTCTGTAGTACTTAATAGATTAACTAGAATACAAAAATAAAAATAAATACTTTAACAGACAAACCTGCGCATGTATATAAATACAGTATAATACACAACTTTTGTTAGCCTTATTTTACCTGTAGCAGTTTGCAAATTGTGTTACTTAGTGCTTTAATACCATGCACGTTTCAACAGTATTCTGGCACATGGTCTATAACAGACGTAACATACCTACACTAACCAAACAGCAGAATTGAAGAAGTCTGAAAAGCTGATCAGCTGTGATAGGTTAGTTTCCTGGACAATGGAAGGAAAGTAAGTAATGCTAAATGACTACAGACTTGCTGTTAGATCTTGGAGGAAGGGGTGTAGCAGAATCTTACTGATGGATAACAGTGAAATCACAGTTGTAGGCTTGACAGTATATGTGACCATGCCATAAACAAGTGGATATCATCGCCTGTTCCTACTCACAGGCAAATTAAAAAAATAAAAAAAAATAAAAATTACAGCAACCCCTCTCTTAACTAGTATGACAATGTGACCAACCTAAACCTACCAGCCATCTCCCCATGGTGCAGGCAAGTCCAGGTAGCATATATACTTCATCCCATGGGGAGGGAATCTGCTATTTAATTCCTGTGGGTGAGTTATGTCTGTAGATCAAGGAGAAAGGAAAATATTGAAAAAAATTAAAAATAAGCAATTCTTTAAATAATACATTTAAAAATATGTTCTCTTAGCAAATAGAATGGACTATTTTTAAGCATAGTAGTCTGCCAGAATTATTTGATCATTAAAATTTGACAACAGATATGCCAACTGCCCCATGTATATTTACGATGTGTCTATATGTATCTGAATTTTCAAAGTAGAGAAACCTAACTGTTTTTTTTGAAAATGGAGCTTCGTTAATATGCAGCCTAGCACCGTACTGTTGGCAAAAGGGAAGAATGACTTCTGCTGATAGCTGTAAATTACAAGTCAATGCGATCATATGTTTGAATAGTGAACATTAACGTGGTCATAGGTTTGAATAAGGAACATCAATGTGATCTTCGGTTTGAATAGCTAACATTCCCATCAATATTATCTATGCCATAACAGTTTCTATGTTCCTTTCAGCCTAAAGAAGAGGGAAAGAAGACATGTCTACTGTGACTACAGTTTCATGTGCCCAGAATACCTACACAGTACAGAATCAAATTTTTGGCTAACTAGTCTTTAGAAAGTACAGTTTTGTACCTACCATAAATGTAGATGTCCGAACAGGATAGCATCTGCAGTCCTAACAAATGGGTTGTCCTGTCGTCAGGCAGCCCTTCGGTCGGCCGGATTCCAAAGTCTGGGTCTGGCCTCGGCTGGTGTCGCACTTCACCCGACGTCATCTCTGCTGGTCTTCGGGTATAAAGGCATCAGCCGACGCCATTTTCCTCAGTGTTTCTTGCCCCAGATGCCAGTTGCCCTCTTGGAAAACTAAATTTTGGGTAAATGCCAATGTTTCCAAAAAAAAATAGTAGGCAAACACAAAAATAAGCATGTATGTACATATATACAAACAAATACACCATAAGAGATCCCCCCCTAGCTAGCTATAAGGAGGGTAAATACCCTAGGAGTACCACAGAGGGGAAGGAGGGTGGGTAATCCTGACTGCAGATGCTATCCTGTTCGGACATCTACATTTATGGTAGGTACAAAACTGTACTATGTCCTTCAAGGATGCATCTGCAGTCCTAACAAATGGGTAGAATACCATAGCCAAACTAGGGGAGGAGGAAGAAGAATTATGGTGTAGTTAGGATCCCTTGCAATACAGCAGTGGCAAACCCTGCTCGGGATCTAGAGTATAGAGGTAAGTTGTAATGCTTGGCAAATGTATGCACGGAGGTCCAAGTAGCCGCCTCAATAATGTCCTTGGTAGCCACTCCTCGTAAGAAAGCTGTGGTAGTGGCTGTAGCCCTTGTAGAGTGAGGTCTTATGTTCTGTGGAATTTGCTTTCCATGGCAGGAGTAACAGAATCTTATGCAATTTCCTATCCACTTGGAGATTGTCTGTTTGGAAATTGCTTTTCCTTCCCTTCCTGTTGCATAAGCTACTAGAAGCTGGTCAGTTTTTCTATTGCCCTTGGTTCTGTCCAGGTAGTAGCGCAACTGTCTATGTACATCCAAGGTATGCAGCAGTCTTTCCCAGCTGTTCTGTGGATTGGGAAAGAAGGTAGGTAGGTGGATTGCCTGGTTTAGAGACACTCTGGATACCACCTTAGGCATAAATGTAGGATTAGTTCTCATGGACACTCTATCTTGATGGAAGATTAGGAAGGGTTGTACTGCCATTAAGGCCTGTAGTTCGAAACCCTTCTTGCTGAAGTAATTGCCAGTAGGAAAGCAGTTTTCCAGGATAGGTGTTGAAGATCTGCTGTTGCTGCTGGTTCAAATGGAGGGAGTGTCAATTTTTCTAGCACAAAGTTCAAGTCCCATTCTGGTAATGGTGGTTTCCTAGGAGGTTTTACATTCTTGATTCCTCTGAGGAACTGCCTGAGTAGAGGATGTGAGAAGACAGGGGGATCGAAGCTGTATTCTGCAGAAATAGCTGATGCATGTATCTTGATGGAGGAATAGGACAGGCCTGTATGGAGAAGCTCTGCCAAGTACTCCAGGATGTTAGCAATATCTATCTTTTGACACATCTTTTCCTCTTTCAGTACTCCAAATGACAAACCTTTTCCATTTTCCTGCATAGTTCCTTCTTGTTGAAGGTCTGCGGGCCTCAAGGATAATGTCTTTAACCCTTTGGGATAAATCTGGGTTAGTTGCTGTTATGTAATGTTCCAGGCAGTCAGTTGCAGAGTTTTTAGGTTTGGATGCATGATGTTGTAGTCGTTCTGAGTTAACATCAAAGGCATCAGGGGTAGTGTCCACGTTCTCCCCGAGACATGCTCCTCAGCAATGGATACCAGTGTTGTCTTGGCCAATTTGGAGCTATCAGAATTATCCTTGGACGTTCCTCTTTGATTTTCAGTAGTACCTTGTGCATCAAAGGAAGAGGTGGGAATGCATATGCTGTCAGGCCTTTCCAACTGAAGGATAGAGAGTCCACCTTCCATGCAAGTGGGTGGTATGTCCTTGTGCAGAATTTCTTGAGTTGGTGATTGAGTGGGGATGCGAATAGGTCTATTTGTGGCATTCCCCATTTCTTTGTGATGGCCTTGAAGATGTCCGGGTGTAGCATCCATTCGTGAGCATCCAAGGTAGTTCTGCTTAACATGTCTGCTAGGATGTTTTCTTTTCCCGGTACAAATATTGCCTGTAACTGGATGTTGTAGCTCAGAGCCATATTCCATAGGTCCAGAGTCATTCGGCATAGGGGTATGAATGAGTGCCTCCCTGTTTGTTGATGTACCACATGACTGTGGTGTTGTCTGTCCTTATCATTAAATGGCCTTCTTTGAGGAATGGTCTGAAATTCTGGATTGCTAGTTTTACTGCCAGCATTTCTTTTTGATTTATGTGCAGGTGCAGCTGGTCTGGAGTCCATAATCCTTGTATGCATTTGTCCAGCATGTGTGCCCCCCAACCTAGGTCTGAGGCGTCCGTTGTGATGGTTTGGCTTGCTTGAAAGTTGTGGGAGGGCAAGCCTGGGTTTGACTGGCATGCTTGAGCCCACCATAGGAACTCTTGTTTCAGGCATGGGATTAGTGGTATTTTGGTTTCTAAGCTGTGCCTGTGTTGAGACCATAAATTCTTTAGGTACCACTGTAGCTTTCTCATATGTAGTCTGGCATGGGGGACCAGGATTATGCATGATGCCATGAAGCCCAAGGCCTGCAGTACTTTCCTTGCTGTTAGTTTGTTCTGCTTTGTTAATGCCAAGAAGTAAAGAGGGAGTTGTTCTTGTTTTTCTGCAGTTAGGAATGCCATCTGTTTTACTGTGTCCAATTCTGCACCCAAGAATGTTCTTGTTTGGGATGGTATCAGTCTTGACTTTTTTTAAATTGACTGTGTATCCCAGGGCTTGTAGTAAGCAAATGACTCTTTGTAAGTCTTTTGTCAGCTTGCTTTTGTTGTCCGCTTGTATCAGGCAGTCGTCCAGGTATGGATAAATTTGGATTCCCTGTAGCCTGCAATGAGCGATTACTGATGCCAGGCATTTTGTGAATACTCTGGGCGCAGTAGATAAGCCAAAGGGCAATGCTGAGAATTGATAATGCTCTGATCCTGCAAGAAATCTGAGGTATCTTCTGCAATTTGGTCGTATGGGGACGTGCAGGTATGCCTCCTTGAGATCTAGAGTTACCAGCCAACACTCCTTGCCCAGCATGGGAAGAAGTTGCTGTAGGGTCAGCATTTTGAATTTTGGAACAATGATGAATGTGTTTAAGGCGGACAGGTCTAGAATAGGTCTCCAACTTTTCTCTTTTCTTGGTACTAGGAAGAGTCTGGAGTAGAATCCTTTGCCCTGTTCTGTAGGTGGTACCCTTTCCACAGCTCTCATCTTTGTTAATTGAGCTATCTGTTGTAGAGCTTCTGTTTTTTGATTTGGAGGTAGGTTTGGCATTCCTCTTTTTACTGGTAAGGTGTGGAAATGAAACCTGTAGCCTTGGTGTATAGTTTGTAAAATCCACTTGTCTCTTGTGATATAGTGCCAATTTTTTGAAAATAAGGCTAACTTTCCGCCTAAGGGTGCTGCTATTTGTTCCCTGGTAGGCGGCGTCAGAGGCAAGTCACTGTGATTGTCCTGTTGCAGTGGCAGTGGTTGTGTCTGTGCCTCGTTGGTTATTGCCTTGCCACTGGCGTCCTCTGTAGGCACCTCCTCTGGATTGATTTCTGCCTCTGGAACGTCTATTCCTGCCTCTCTGAGATTTAGAGGAGTCTGGAAAGGACCAATTTTTGGAAGGCCAGTTCCTGCTAAAACTTGGGGGCTGAACCTGTAAGAAATCTTTAACTGTTTGTACAGATTTTGCCTTCTCTTCCATTTTCTTCATTACTTGCTGGGCAGGAGAACCAAATAGACTGACCTTATCCATAGGAGCATCTAATAGCTTTGCTTTAACATGATCCGGCAAGACCTGTTCTTTCAACCATGCATGCCTTCTTATAACTGTGCCAGTCATGGCTGATCTAAATGAAGCCTCCAGTGCATCATAGCCACATTTTAAAGAATGGTTACTAACCTGCTGAATGTTATTCAACATTTCTAAAACATATTTCTTATCTAAGGAATCATCAGAGGACAGTTTCTTAGTTAACTGATCAAGCATAAACTCTTGGTATTGGATCATATGAAACTGACAGTTCAAAGCTCTAGCTGAGAGAGTAGCAGAGGTGTAAACTTTTTTACCCCATCTCTCCAAGGACCTGGATTCCCTTTCAGAAGGGAGAGGGTTTTTTGCTGAGGTCGAAGCTACTGCCTTAGGCCCCTGGGAGATAGTCTCAGGATCTGCAAGGGGAGCCTTGTATAGGTGGTGATGAGTGTCCGGTACCCTGTAAAACCTATCGGGCTTGGCAGGGGCTGGAGGTAAAGTATCAGGAGCAGTGCAAACATCATTAAATGCATCATCCACAACAGGAAGAACTGGAGGTATAGCTAAGGGCCTATGTTGCGGTAAATGTAGAAAGGTCCTAAGCCTTTTTCTTGAATCAGAGAAATCTTGTCCCTGCCATTGGAATTGTTCTCTCATGGCATGTAAGGATTCCCCAAAGGAAAATTCCTCTGGTGGAGAGGCAGAAGGAATAGATTCTTCAGCATCGGAATCTTCATAAGTAGAAAAGGAGCCTCTGGATGGTCTGTATTGTCTGAATCATCAGAAGAATCATCTGAGGACACTGGCTCAGGGGGCTCTGCTCTAGGTCTCTTCTGGAGGCTGAGAGGCCCTGTCTGGGTGAGATTGGGATCCCCTTATTAAAGAGATGAGATCCTCTGCCAGAGTAAGCATTTGAGAACTGGAACTGGGCCTGTGTGAGGGGGGCTTAACAGGCACAGATTTAGCAGATTTGGCTGCTTTAGCCCTGGCAAAGGCCTTTATAGACATGGCTGCAGGAGGCCTAGCAGCACCACGTGCTGGGGTAGAGACATCCAAAGGGATGGTGTCCGATAATTCTAGAGGAACCACATTAATAGGCAAAACTTCAGAGGCCGATTCAACTAGGGTAGCAGGAGCCTCGGTAGTAGTCATGGATTTGGCTGAAGATTGACCTGTTTGCTCGGTTTCGGCCGAAACCGAGACACTCGCGGTTTGCTTAACCGTGGTTTCGGCCGAAACCGCGGACCGCGAGTGTCGGTCTTTTTCTTTGCGTTTCTTAACAATTTGAGAAGTCGGAGGATCCGACGGCATAATGTACGCAAAAACTGAGCCGAAAAACTGTTCAGCAAACTCCGACCGACGCCTAAGCGTTCGTCGGTTGAAGGAAGCACAGGCTAAACAGGCTGCTACGTCATGGTCTGGGCCTAAACAAGGTAAGCAGTAAGAGTGGAAATCTTTATGAGGTATTTGTTTCCCACAAGTTAAACAGTTATTCACTTTTTCTGACATCGGCTGAGGCAAGAAAGAGTCCCCAACGGGGTACTTAGCTTTTAGAAGTCTTCGAAGTAGTATTCGGTAGTAGTAATCTCTGGGTCTGACCGACCGGCACTTGCGAACAGCTTCTGCTTCGGGCGCCACGCGGCAAGAAAGACTGAGGAAAATGGCGTTGGCTGATGCCTTTATACCCGAAGACCAGCAGAGATGACGTCGGGTGAAGTGCGACACCAGCCGAGGCCAGACCCAGACTTTGGAATCCAGCCGACCGAAGGGCTGCCTGACGACAGGACAACCCATTTGTTAGGACTGCAGATGCATCCTTGAAGGACATCTGCTTTACGAGAACAAAGTACAAAATAAATAACCACAAACAAGTATATAATCCATCTATCCGGTGAGATGGTCAGTGCTTTTTCTTAACTTTTTTAATGTTTTTAACTAGTGAAAGTAGAATTCTAGCAGTTATGTAGCCTTAAAATCTGGCCTAGTGATCTTACTCAAGGATATCTGTTTTCTCAGTAAAATAATTTTTGTCAAATAACCAGCATGTCAAAAAAAGTTATGCTGGCTATAATCATGGCAGCCCAGTCAATCCATCATGTGCCAGTGGCAAAAATTCATTGTCAAGCTTTAATGGCAATGAGATAGCATTGATATGGCAGGTGATTACTGCATATTAGAGTTTTCATTATAATCCACAGAATAGGGCATATGAGGGGCTCCCTTTTTCCTCTGTTAAATGCACGTGTGTGTTTTTTTTTTTCACTGAACAATTTTACTGGTTATAACAATCGGTGAAATGTCTGCACCAAAAAAGTTACGCATGTTATTCAGCAACTATTCAACATGCCTTGCTGATGTTATGTCTGTCTATAGCTCTTTTATGAAAACCCTATGCTTTGTATACTAATACTGTACTTAGGTGGATGCTTTTGCAACATTTCAGAGTATACACATTTGAAGAACAATGACATTTAGTGACTGACATGTAATTTACATGGATTATCATTGCTGGAACTGTTCCAGATGCCTCTTCTATGCCTAGTTAAGAACCATGCCTCAGGGCATTTTTTTCCAAACATGTGTCTGCCACATAAGGATATGTCAAGCTGTCGGGTGTAACACATTTAAAAGCAAAAAGAATGACTGATGCATGCATGCATGATAGTCCTGAGGTCTAATGAGCCCAAACACTGACCAACTTCGGAGAAACAAAGAGCAAGAAAAAACCTGCCCTGATATTCATCTAGCATTCTTAAAGATAGAGCAAAGCATGTCTTCAACCCACACCTTTGCAAACTGAAGTCATTGGTTAACAGTCAGTGGCCCTGCCTCCAGGATCATCAAGACGATGGCATAGTTGCAGAGCTTGCTGGCTCAAACACTTATGTACTGTACCAGGTTTGCCTGAACTATATAAGTAAACGGTGCATATGCTACACAATTACATAATTTACAAATGAAGCAAGACAAGTATACAATAAAAGAAAGTCTAAGCAAAGCAATTAAGTCTAACAATTTCCAAATAAGTCTTTCAGAAATCAGTCAGGATCATGTTAATAAATGGACCTGCATATTTACTACAAATAAGAGGGATACAAAAAGAATCAAACCGTTGATCATTTTATAACTCAGACTGCTGATTTTTTCCTCATTACCAGTGAACTGTGAGGGACCAAATGCTTCAATTGCTTATTTTTACTTACTGCTACAATGGCCCTATAACAGAGTAACAAATCCATTTATTCAGGATGGGTCAATGAACTATGCTTTAATCATTCATTAATAAGCTATTTATTTGTTTGTTTGTTTTTTCTTTAGGTTCATAGATTAGTACTAAGCTAACTGCTGTTGTGAACTATTTTAAGCTTAGCCAATTACTCCATATGAGAATCAAACCCTGCACCTTGTGTCTATTAGGTAAACACCTTAACCATTACACTAACCTCCTACCTTTTTTCAGAATCTTAAGACATAATACATTACTTCTTGTGCCTTTTAAATACTAGTCAATTTGAATGCAGCTGTTAAAGTTAACAGCAGTGTTGTGACACAGGGTTTTTTGAATTACTAAGGCTCTTTTTTACATTTAAGAAAAGAAATGGGCAATAGGTATACTAGTTTTATAAAATAATATTTTGATACCTGCACAGTTTCACTTATAATACCAGAATGTGTTGCAAAAAAGCCAGTAAGTATATCAGTATATGAAGTTTCGATAAATGTGGTATGATTATAATGAAAAGTATCACCTGGCACATTTATAAAGTAATCTGAACATATTGCTGAGTTAGACCTTCGGTCAAGATATAGTTCAAACTGCAGTAGTGATTTTAGATTACAATTAAAAACTATGAACACGCTTAAAGATAATCAATGCCACTTAATATCTTAGTTAAAATGGAAAACATGTAAATACATATTAAAAAATAAAAGCTAGGCAAATGCATGAGTAAAATATACTTCAACTAATTTGCTTAGGATTTGAACAATATAGCTGCTGTAAACATCCTTTTTTCCATGTGATTTTAAAAAATTCTGTCTAATCTGCACCATATTTTGTAACCAGTAATAGATGTTGGTTGCCTGAGTTTAGGTAACATCTTGGGTATTGGATGACTCAAATCAATAAGGGGGTATGATTGGAGTCCACGGCCCTGATCTCCTTTCTTTACAAAGGGGAAAAAGTAGAGTGGTTCAAACTGCCTTTGGTGGACAACAGTAAAATAACCCTTGTAGGCTAACAGCTTACCCTGGAGTAGAAACAAATATCTACAATAACATTCACATCAGTGTGTGGTGTGGCCATGCTGTGAGAAGTCAAATATAATTCTCTTCTCCTGTACATGGCAGAAAAAATGTACTCCCAACCCCAGTTCAGCTGCAATAAGATATGGCCATACTACTGACCATGTTTCGTGACTGAAAGCAATCCAAACAGCATATAATGTTTTGTCCCATTTAGTGAATAATCTGGTGGTGGGATACACTAGGTATATTATTTCTATTACTGGCAGTGCGCATCACATAAGGAGATCTAGCAAACTTGAAAATGTTCAAAGAGAGGTAGAAAATGTAAGAAATGTATAAAGGCTACATGGAAAGAAGGTAAATAAGGAATGCTAAAGCTAATCAAGAACAAAGTGCAGGCAGTTGTCCTTATTAACCTTATCAGGAACTACATCAGCAGTGATATTAATAACGGATATCTTTCACCTTCAAATCATCGAAACAGGAACTGTTCTGTAGATGGAAAACAATGATCCATCGATGAATGGAAAAAACTCAGCTTTCTTTGGTTATAGTAAATGTATAGTGGCACTAGCTGTAATATCAGTGAATAGAGGTTGGAAAAAGTTATGCATTTGCCAAATTAAAAAAAATTGAGGCATTATACATTGATTTTAATTAGCTGCAGGCATTTAATCAGCTTATTATAGAGCGGTAACAATGGAATTCCAGCCGTCACAATGATTTGCAACATTTCACTTTATTCATGATTACAATATGCTGGAGTACCTTCTGTTGAAATGGTGGTGGGTGTAGAGCTCACAGAAGAGCTGTAGCCATGCAAGAAGTCAGTTTTATCTGACATTTCTTCAAACAATACACAGTGTGCATGTTTAACAAAGCAAAATTTATGTTCACTGAGTTCAAAATACATTTCAGATCTAGTGACAACCAGTGGAATGCGTGGGCTGGAACAACTGCACAGCCAAAAGCAAAAAGCCAAGGAGGTCACGCAGCTGTTAAACTGCTCATAAATTTAGCCTAGGATTACAGATATGTGGAATGCAGGTATGGAAAGTACCTTGCAAATATCAATGCTTTTATTCCCATTTACCTGTAATCTCTTTTGGTTCTGCATTCTCCAGTGAATCTTGGGATTGTACTGCAGTTCTTTTTACCCATATGATTAGTCTTCAATACCAGTTAATATGTGCACCATGGCAATAATTCAGAACTGCACATCAAATTGTATCCGAAAGTCGTGCGGGATTCTGCCAGCAGAAATATTTTATTCAACTTTGCCAGATCTAAATGGAATGTTTTGCTTAAAATAAAACAAAATGGTTACAGAACAAAAATAGTTAAACTTTTGTGCACGGTGTTCATATCCAGTTTATAACAGCTACCACACTGATTTAAAAACTTCATACTATAGAGTAAGTCACTCAAATGCAGGAAGGAATACAAGAGACATGCCTATAAAATCAATATACAACATCTGAGATGGGCTACTGTGAACATCTAAACAGTAATACAATATTAGCTATTACAGCTGAAGGTCGTCTGTATTAGTCAGCAGAGTCATGCCGGGTTAATGGAATATAATGCTGAATCGGACAGCACTAAAGCAGGGCTATATTATGTAAGCAAAATTCAATACTGTGCTTCTTTGTAAGCTAAAATCAGCAAAGTTCATCGTTAATGTAGTTTACAAGACTGCATGACCATTATCCCATAGTAGTCCTTCAAAGCTTGTATCTCTCCTAACCCAATCGATTCTAGAATAGTCATCTACTATGACACAACATCCTGTTGTCAGGGGAGAACTGTGATGATACAGAAATTGTTCTATGATCTCATGTAGACAGCACATAACAGGAAGAATCTATCTGTTCAACGGTAAACATTCTTGTTTTCATGCAATCTGCTCTCAGTGATTAATGTAATGGAGAGAAGTTACACAGATGGGACAATCAGGGTAAGACAAGTGTAACTATGGCTGTTAAATACTTTCTCAGATATGCCACCATGTCCCACGTTAATCTGCAGAAAATCATTTCAAAAGAAGTTAGAACAGCGATTCTAACTTTCGCTAGATCAGGAATACAATTCCTATAATAAATGTGCTCTCTTAAAATAATAAGACCATGCCAAACACAGGTAAAGAGTAGAAATGCACACATATGTATAAGCAAACAGAGACATTTTTATTTCTGTGTACAGATGCATAGGACTGTGATGATTAGCTTTTACTACTGAAAATAAAATCTGCATAGCTGCAAATCAGTTTTGTTGCTTTAATTTCTTTTTATCTTGCATTTGAATTGCTCATGTTACTTTGCATTGCACTATACAGCACTTCATTACAATGCAGCTATTCATTCAGCACTGACAAAATGTTTTTGTTGACTTTGCTTCTAATTATTTTTTATTTTTATTAATGATTGTCTCTTCCAGTTTTATTTTTAGAAAATCTGGGTGACAATGCATGAACATTAACTCCATTGTATAAGAACAGAAATACCTTTTGTTATATGCAGGTATAGGTATGATTCTGATGTGACTATCTATTTCGTAGAAATCATAGCACCATCCATTACAATAAGGTATAATGGGCTGATGCATTATGGGTCATACTACTGACTATAATGCAGCGTAATACCAGCGAGTATTTTATTTATTTATTTATTGACATTTGTTAACCGGGTTGGTCCAGCTGGGCTTTTGGCCCATTTTCAGTGGAGACCCGAGGAGATAAGCTCCAAAAAAAAAACACAAACAGTTTACAGGGAATCAAACATTTGAGTAAAAAATATGGTCAAAATCAGTTACACAAGAATGTTAGAGAGACAAAGCAGAAATACAAACACATGATATATAGATGATGTATTCTGTTGTGATACAGTAAGGCTGTATACAGCTGTTGCAGCTCAGGTGGCTGCTTATTATATTCCACTGCATACAGCACAGCAATATGGTCTCAGCAAAATCTGGAGTGTTTCTCTCCAGGCCTCCACTGAAAATAGGCTCTGTCCTAGTCAGACTTTCCTGGTCAACAAACGTTAAATAGATAGATAAAAAGAAAAAAAATTATATATAAATATATATATATATATATATATATATATATATATATGGGTCTACTTTATTTCATGGAAAGATCATTTCACTTAAAATAAAATCACTGGGATCACGTCACTGAAAGCTCACTTCACTGAAAACTCATCTGACTGAAACTCATTTTGTTGAAAGTTATATATGGCCTTTTCCCCACTAGAGTGTGATCCTGGAGTTAGCGTATATAGTGTGTGTGGGGGGGGGGGTGTGAGGGGCACAGCCTTTTAACATACTTTGGTTATATATTGTCTTCTGGAAACAGTTATTCATTGCACTTGTAAGTATTCATGTGTATAGTTTAAAATGTTTATAATATGTGGGGGGCTGCGACCTCCACACCCCCTTACTATATATACTAACTCCAGGATCGCACTACAGTGGGGAAAAGGCCATACATAACTTTCAACGAAATGAGTTTCAGTCAGATGTGTTTTCAGTGAAGTGAGCTTTCAGTGAAGTGGTCCCAATGGTTTGACTTTCTGTGAAATGATCTTTCCGTGAAATGAAGTAGACCCATATATGTATATATGTGGTCTTTCTACTACTTCAGTCAGCTCATTAAATGTGATACGAACATTTCTTTCTATGTGTTTGTGTTGGGGGAGGAGGCGGAACCCACTGTCTTTCAGAACACAGCCTCCGCAGGCCTCCATCCTGAATACTACTTCACTTTGTGGGAATATACCATAAAGACACACGGTTTTATCTAATGCAGTTAGCAGCATGATGATCTGGTGGTATGCTAATGAGTTATCAAGTGAGCTTAGTTTAAGGCTTTGCCCATGACCACAGATCTATATTTAGGTATAAAGTAACAATCTGCAAATGCCATACTATAGACCGTGTGGTACGTTGGTTCTCTTTCTGGGTCAGAGTACTCCAGGGCCATGCAATAGGAAGTAAACTGCATAAGAAATCAGTACCAGAAGGTACAAGCCTATGGAGGAATTCATTATTCATGGATTCATAGGTGTGTACTAGGCTAATGGCCCTGGAGACTTTACAAGTATAGCCTATAGGATTACCGTGGCATTGTGCCACCCAACATTAATTCCCAGTGCCTCTGTTGACTAGAGCTACTGGAGTTCCCAGGGTGAATTTTCTATTTCCCATCCACTCATCAAGATTTCTCTTGAATAGGACCAGTGAGGTTCTCTGCTTGACATGTATGGGAAGTCTATTCCAGAGCATAGGCAATCTCTGGGTTATTGAGATCACAATGGGTATTTTGCTACACTGAGACAGGAATAGTAATAACCTTCATAATAAAGATCTCCCATTTTCATACAATTCATATGTTCATCTCTGCAAGTTCCTTGTATTCATGAAATATCATTGATTTTAAAAAAGCCTCAGGAGTAGTAAAAATGTCTTGATTTTAAGAGCAGGGATATTCTTACTCTCTGCTGAGGATCTGCTACATAAATATACTTAAAACTATTCATGGCAGTATTTTGCAGGCTAAATTTAATAAAAGCATAATTAGATCAAGAAAGGAGGACTTATTTATTTATATGTATTTATCCTTTATTGACCAGGATAGCCTACTGTTATTTTTCAGCACAAACCTGAAGTAGTATTTTTACTCCAGAGGAAATATGGACATGGTATAGGGAATTTATTTAATTTATTCTGCTTTTTTTTACCGTGTTTGTCTGAATGGATTTAGTGAAAAATCTTTTTTCGGCAGAGACCGGGGAAGAAAAACTCCAACATATTAAAAACATTTTAAACAGACATTTAATAATATACATGAATCTTACTTCATCTATATGTATAGTGTATTTTTCTTTTCATGTGTTAATTATCTAGTAGTCAGTGTTGTCCAGTATAATAAATAGTGTACAAGCATGTGTGTCAGCTACTTAGATATTTAGTTTTGTACTATAGTTATTGCTTATTATTTAATACCTATTGTGTCTGTCTTTTTGTGTTTGTTTTCTCCTGACAAAGAGCTGACACTTGAAACTTTGTTTAGGTAGCACTTGTGTTTCCTAAATGACAATAAAGATTCTCTTGTGTTTCCAAAATGACAATAACATTTTCTTTAAATCTTGAATTGTTGAATCTTTCATCAGACATTAAATAATATATATTAACAATTACAAATACATCTGCTAATAAGACTACATTTCATATGAAAGTAGAGAAAACTACTACATTATAAAGGATACTACGCATTAGTAGATGTTGAACACTGAGCACTCTCACTGGTGTATTAGTGAGTTTATCAGATAGATAAATAAATCATGTGATTAATGCTTAGAAACAGAAAGAGATGTACATGAAGGAAGGAACTTGTTAGGGCAGAAAACATTAATACTACAATAAAGAGTTAGCAAGTAAAAAATAGGTTCAGAGACAATTCCATATGGCAATCATAAGGTTTACATTAGAAGTACTGATATAGGGGGTGAGCAGTGTCACAAAATAAAGTGTATAGCTGGTTAGTGCTAGTAAAACTATTCAGGTATTCGTGAAGACTAGTTGCATAAGTGTGCACACCCTTAAACTAATACTTTGTTGAGGCAACTTTTGATTTAATTACAACATTCAGTCTTCTTGGGTAGGAGTCTATCAGCATGGTACATCTTGACTTGGCAATATTTGCCCACTCTTCCTTGCAAAAGCATTCCAAATCTGTCAGATTGCGAGGCCATCTCTTGGGCACAGCCTTCTTCAGGTCACCCCACAGATTTTCTATTGGATGTAGGTCTGGGCTCTGGCTGGGCCATTTCAAAACTTTAATTTT
Organism: Protopterus annectens; assembly: GCF_019279795.1. Taxonomy (NCBI): domain Eukaryota; kingdom Metazoa; phylum Chordata; order Ceratodontiformes; family Protopteridae; genus Protopterus; species Protopterus annectens. The sequence continues at coordinate 669,786,201 of NC_056748.1, read as the reverse complement.
CTTCTGCTGAAGCCATTCTTTTGTTGATCTGGATGAATGTCTGGGGTCATTGTCATGCTGAAAGGTGAAATTCCTCTTCATCTTTCTAGAAGATGACTGGAGGTTTTGGGCCAAAAGTGAATGGTATTTGGAACTGTTCATAATTCCCTCCACCTTGACTAAAGCCCCAATTCCAGCTTAAGAAAAGCAACCCCAAAGCATGACACTGCCACCACCATCCTTCACCACCTTCACCATGGGGATGGTGTTTTTTTGGTGATGTGAAGTGTTGCTTTTGCACCAAGCGTACTTTTTGCAATTGTGCCCAAAAAGTTCAACCTTGGTCTCATCAGACCATAACACATTTTCCCACATTCTTTCGGGAGACTTGATATATTGTTTTTTTTTAAATTTTAGCTGGGCCTGGATGTTTTTCTGTGTAAGAAAAGGCTTCTGTCTTGCAACCCTTCCCCATAACCCAGATATATGGAGAATATGGGAGATTATTGTCACATGTAGTACACAACCAGTCCTTGCTAGAAATTCCTGCTGCTCCTTCAGTGTTGCCGTAGGTCTCTTGGCAGCCTCCCTGACCAGTTTTTGTCTTGTATTTTCATCAATTTTGGAGGGACGTCCAGTTCTTTGCAACGTCACTGTTGTCGCATATTTTCTTCACTTTTTGATGACCATCTTCAATACATTCCATTGTATATCCAATGCTGTGGAAATTTTTTTGTACCCTTCTCCTGACTGATACCTTTCAATAATGAGATCCCTTTGATGCTTTGTAAGCTCTCTGCAAACCATGGCTTTCGCTGTAGCAGGCAACTGAGTAAATGTCAGGAAAATCCTACTAGGACAGCTGAACTTTATTTGGGGATAATCAGTGTCTCTTTAATTGATGGCAGGTGTGTACCCAAGAAGACTGAATGCTGTAATTAAATCAAAAGTTGCTTCAACAAAGTATTAGTTTAAGGGTGTGCACACTTACGCAAACAGCTTATTGTACGTTATTTTATTTTTTATATTTTTTTCCCCTAACAGATTTGTTTGTTTTTCAATTGAATTGCACAGTTTATAGGTCACATTAAAGATGGGAAAAGTTTTGAAATGATCTATTGTGGTCTCATTTTTTTATATCACAAAAACCTGGCATTTTAACAAGGGTATGGACACTTTTTATATCCGCTGTATATATGAGGTATTTATTTAACTCCGTTACTTAGTTCAGATTTTTTGTGGAACTGGTCCAAAGCCAATATTAATAGAAGTAAACTAATAATTTTAAAGAAAAAAAGGAGCTTAAGGATTTTCAAGCCAATTTCATGATAATGTAGCCTTTATTAATTATTAATAGGTGAGAGGATGCACATTTCCATAGCCCATCAAGACTAGAATAGAACTTTAAGTAATCAGACTTTGTTGCATAAAGCCATTGGTCAATGATGAATGCATGGTTTGGGAAGGAGATTTAGAAAAACTGATTTTTAGGTTAGCAGCTAGCTGTCACACTATCATCTCTCTCATAAATTAGCTGTTGGATATGAGAATACTGATACTGTGAAAATTTATTTAAAGTGACTTCCTTTGCTTTCATTTCTTTTACAATTTTATGTGTAACAGCACTCTCCTTTATACCTTAACAGTACCAGATGATCTAAGCTGGATTAATTTTGTTAGTGACTTCCATTTCCAGACAATCTCTGTATGTTGTTTTTGCAGTCAGGTGATTAAAGAGAAATGGTACAAGTTAATCAGGGTGGGATTGAGGAGGTACAGTTGGCCACATAGACAATGATGACACTGATGTAGGTATATCCAGAAAGAACCAGCCTAGTGACTCTACTCTGCACAACACTGTGCCATATAGGTAGAGGGCTGTTTCATCCCCACTGTGTGACATAGTGTTCTGGAGTTCACAAGCAAACACAAGACATAGAAGGGGGCAGTCTATGAAGTCATTAAACTGGTATACTACCTAATACCTACCTCTCACATCCAAGGAAATAAATAAGCTTATTATGCTCCCTCATATGGGAATAGGATTCATGGCTGTGACATCATATGGGAAATGAATAAGACAGATGGGTGCATACATGCAGAGCCACAGAGTGAAACCTACAGAAAGCAAAGAAGAAAAAAGGAAGGAAGTTTTTTCCACTCATTTCATAGGTTCATAGATAAGCACTAGGTTTAGCTGCCTTTATGGATCATTTTAAATCTAGCCAATTTCCCTATTAAATGTGAGAATCCAGTTTTTTACTTGTGTCCATGAGGTAAACACTTTTACCATTATACCAATCCCCAACCCTGCAGCAATTGTTATTCAAACTGATCAAATAGGACTTCATAGGCATTTGGCTATTCAGTTTTTAAAAAGTAGAATCTGCATGAGGTGTCTGTTACGGGAAAAGAACATTTGAAACTGTACATTTTACACAGGAACTGTCCTTCAGCACACTGAGGTCAGCCTTTGATGTCACGTGTGTCAAACTGGTGTCAGTGCCACTTCATCAAGGGACTGGGACAGCTTTCCAGAAAATATTGAAAATCTCCATTAGATATTCCAGACACATTTTAAATATTGCTCTTATAAACTTAGAAAATTGCTTAGAATAACATGATTTGTGTTAGCATGCATTTTTCTGAAGAATATGAAGTTTGAAACTCAAATGCATGCCATTATTTACTTACTTTAATTTTTAGATCATCTCAGAGGTTTATCAAAAAAAACAATTTTTATGAGAAATAGTCCAAAAATATGAGGCAAAAATTTTGACATTCTGCAAAAATCTGCACAGTTGAAAGGTATGCAGTGATAGGGGAGAGCCTTGTTTTCCATTCCTGGTGCATTCTGTCTGCTGATCTACTATGGTTTTCTGTAAAAACAAAAACATAGTAAATCCACAGATTTAACAAACTTCAACAATCTGTTTCTTTTTTGAAACAGAATACCGGAGTTTTGTACAGTGTTTTCCAGACTACCGGACAATTGGATTTCTGGATAGTATGGAAAAAAATGGATAGGTGACAACACTATATTTTGTTCTGTTCCTCATAAATGTGATTTTCTTACAAATCAGCGAGGACTGAAATCACTAAATAATTACATACAGTTGAATTTCATGCTTCAAATCCTTTAGAAAATGTATGCGAACACAAATCCTGTTGTTCTAGCAAGCAACTTTCTAATTTTATAAGAACAATATTTAAAATATGTCCCTATTTTTTGTCCTTTGTCTCCTCTATTATTTTAGATATTGTCCAGATTTCTTGTCTCTAGAGGTTGAGCTGTATGGTGGTAAGTAAACAGTTTGAGCTCAATGTTCCATTTCTTGCTTGTCCATTATATGGGCTGCTCACTTTTGGTACACACTGTGTCCCTCCGTGGTCAAATTTCATCCTGTAAAACACCTTGGAGTCTGGGGTCTGGTTGGCGATTGATCATGATGTTCTGTACAGCACACTGAAGTTTATTTAAAAGTGCCACGCAGGGCACACTGCCCCCCCAGCTACACCACTGACTGAGGATTATGGTTACATCCACTAATACATTGCGAATGCAAGAATTTTGTATACAGCAGATTTCATCCTGTGGTTTGTATTTGTGGCTGCTGTCACTGTAGTCAAAGTTCATTTTGCTCGAGTTCATATTATTCTAATCCAAGTGATTGAATAACATGTACTTTGAAGGGAGAGTGCATGACATTCATTGTTTGCCTCAAGTTTGCAAAACACCAGGGTAAGGCAGTTTTACCCTTTCCTCAGTACTGTGTAATCTAGAAGCTAGTAGAGTATGGGGGATGCAGTCCTCTGCATTGGGGTTTCTGGATGGCTTGCACCCCTCACACACAAAAAAACAGTTAAAGTTAGATTTTGCTAATTTTCTGCAACTCTGTCCTTTTAAATATTTGTGTTAATTTTCTATAACCACCTCTAAGTATTTTACTTTAAAAGAATGAGTTCAGGTAGTTTGAAATACAATGGATTTCCTATCTCCTATATTTGTATACAGAGAAGAAGCTATTTTGTATAGCTGGTTGGCAGTGACTTCTCCACAACACCTGACTAAATCTAGGCTTCATAGAAAACAGTGTCAGTGTTCTCAGAACCAGTTATGCAGATACCACATGTAGCAGAAACGAATAGTATCTATTCTTGGATTTATATCCCCACTGGTTTACTTACATTACTTAAAGTGGTCCTTTGGGTTATGGTTGCTGCAGTTCAGTGCAGATATAGTAGACTAGACCATTGCCTGCCTGAAGTCATCTTTTTGCCAGTGTTGAGATATGAACTACTTAATGGTATATAAGAAGTTGGTAAGTATTTCTGCAAAGAAGGTGAGGGAGCTTTACTTCTGTGCATTATTTCCATTGGTAATAAGATGAACTTGTAAATGGCATTTCACATTTATTTCTTCTTACAAATTTAAATGAATGAGATAGTGTGGGGGATAAAGTACTTTCTGTAGGTGCCCAGACATGGCAACATCTTCAGTTTATAACTCTACAATTCCATAAATTCTGTAATTTCCTGAACCTTCACATTGTTTGTGCCATATTTTATTCTAGTACCGTTCATACAAAAAATGGGCCTCCAGTCATCACATGGGTTGCTGAACATGCAGTTCTTTTAAGGTAGAGAGTGAAAATGCTACACTGAAACTTTCTCCTACTAGATTCATAGGAAGCAGGTAAGCTCAAATGTCTGATGAACCCTTAGCATCAAAGAAATGGGTTCATCTAGAGGTTGAGCTGTATGGTGGTAAGTGAACAGTTTTAGCTCAATGTTCCACTTTTATTTTCAGTTTCAATACTGGCTTCTGGGTGCTTTAACTTTTCTAACTTGCCTTATCTGCTTCATCCCAAGGCAAAAAACTTTAACATATTTTTATTATTGTCTTTCTGTGCCACCGTATGTCTCTCACCCTCTCTCTGTGTGGTGGATGAAAACTTGTATATTTTGCTGGTCTATTAATCTATTAACAGCTTTCATATTTTTAATTTAGTACTTGTGAAACCTGCAACAAACTCTATAAATAATGTGCTTAGCTTTTGACCTCACAGGAAATGCCAAGTACAATTATACTGTAAATCATTTACTTAGTTATGGAATTTTTGACTGCATGCTGCATAAACTTCTGTTATAAACTTATTACAAAATGCTTGCATTATATGTAGAACAAGATCTAGATGTCCAAAATTTCAAGTTCTGCATGTTTTTGGTTTATAAGCCACAGTGTTTTTCTACTGAATTCAGTTGTAGTTTATAAAACATAAGTCTGGGAAAAGGGAACAGGAAAAATATGTTTGCTATTTGTTTATGTTTCATTTTTTTGTAAGATGTGTGATGTAATATGTATGTGAGCATGTGTGATGTGATGTGTGTGTGTGTACATGCAGTGTTGTATATGCAGATGTTTTATTTCCAAACTTTTGGTCTATACTTTTGCTATAGTTCACATAAACAATTCTTAGGGTAGTCTAAGATTCCAGCCCTGGAATGAGAGCAAAGGACCCAAGACTAAGACTGTAATTTTAATCTGTGATCCGAGATAGTATATCTGAGGAATGAAAACTTTCTGATGTAGAATGGGAGAAAATAATGTTAGCAAAATCGTGTAAATATTAGCCGTTAACAGCAGTACTTGCAATGGCTGAATATTCTGAACCTGACCTGAGCTAAAAAGAAATGAAGGAAAGCTGCCTCAGACAGCATTTATTGTATGCAAAACAGTTTTGCTATATCTGAATTTTCTTCAAGACAATATTGTCTTTGCACCTTTGCAGGATGCTAATGTAATTTTTTTCTTTGATTTTTTTTTCAGTTTTTCACACTGGAGCTATAAAGCTACACTTCGTTGTATTTTGTCACCACTGAAATACTAGTTAAATATTCTTCAATGTATTACTGTCTGCATCAGTGTAGATTGCTAATGCAATTTGCCTTTGAGTTTTCTAGTTCTCCAGCTGTAAAGCTATGCTTCACTGCATTTTTGTCACCAGTGTAACAATGCTAGAATCTTCTTCAAAGCATTACTATCTCTGCATAAATGTAAGTGGCTAATGTACTTTTTCTTTGATTCATCCCAGTATTCTACAGTAGAGTTAAAAAGTTATTCTCTACTGCATTTTGCCATTATAGTAACAATACAATTAACAATACAATACTGCATTTTCTTTGTCTTTGGTGCTTTATCATCTATAAAACATTCAATGTTGAAGTCAATCCTTCTTTGATAAGCTTCAAAGATTTCTTTTTTAATAGTGTCAGGACCAGCCAGCATGGATGTGGTATGAATCCCACCACTTCCAACCAACTGTGAAAGGACTGAGCTGGCACTAGGGGAAAGGTCTCTTGACTTACACCACTGATGCATTTATTTTTTAACCTGGTGAGTAAGTACAAAAGTCCTAATTCAATAATCAGTTCAGAAAATACAACCTGCTGTCTTGGTTATGGGTAGTCAACATCCACAAGAAGATTACATACACAGGCCACTTACAGATCAAAATGGCTAGCCTATCACCCAATGCCCCTTTCTCAATGATATTTGCTTTTCAAACAGGTTAATATTTTCACATATACATGCACAGACACACAAACATACACACACACACACACACACACACACACACACACACACACACACACACACACGATACCAAGGGAAGGCTTGTAGAATTATCCAGTTACTCAGAGCTTTCTTCCAAGCATGGTAGAACTGTCACTGCTCTAGACAGGATTACAGACCAGACACACTAGCTACCAGAATAGTCTTGATTTAGCAAATATAAATATATAAGTATTAAAAATGTACTGATAGTAGGTTCAAGCATTCTAGGTAATTGAAGAAGGAAGCTATAATGTGCACCATACAGATATACCCTTCTCAGATAAAACTATTAAGAGTAAACATATAAGTAATAAAGACGTGTCATGAAAGCTTATGCATGAATGAATAAGACTGTACTCAAACAATAAAGCAAACAGTGCATTTATTTACAGATTAAATATGAAGAGGAATGAGAAAGTGTACAAAGAATAGTAAAACAGTCCACGTACATACATATAAAGATCTACAACTAGCTAGGTATCCTAGCTGTCTTTTACTAAAGAGTAACTGGAGATAAAGTACAGTTGTGTACACTTACCATAAATGTAGATATTCGAGTGGATTCACTGTTGCAGTCATCACATTTGGGTTATCTGCTTGCAGTAGCTCTCAGTCAGCCTGATTATAAAAGTCTTGGGTCCTGCATCGGTTGCTGTCTCATCTTCTGTGATGTCAGGTAGTCAGGGGTATAAAGCATGCAGCCGACACCATTGCATCAGTTTTTCTTGCCCCAGATGTCAGGTGCCACCCTAATGGGAAGCAATTAAAAAAAATAATAAATATATATCTATAGATATATATATATATATATATATATATATATATATATATATATATATATATATATACATACACAGACAAGGTTACACCTCCAACAAAAAAGCAAGTACACTAAAACGCTTTTAAGCATAGTAAAGGAGAGTAAAGGTATAGCCAAAAGAAGTCAGAGGGCTGGAGGGAGGGTAACCAGGACTGCAACAGTGAATACACTCGAACATCTACATTTATGGTAAGTGTAAACAACTGTACTATGTTCTTTGTGTTTCACTGTTGCAATCATCACATTTGGGTAGATTCCCAAAGCTAAGGATGGGAGGAGGCATTTAGATAGCATTAGGACCAGCTATAAGGCCCTGCAAGACTGCATTGGTAAAGCCAGCTCTGGATTTAGAGAAAACTGGTAAATGGTAATGCTTGGTGAAAGTATGTACAGAACTCCAGGTAGCAGCTTCTAGGATGTCCCTGGTAGGTACATCTGTGAGAAAAGCTGTAGAGGTAGATGCAGCCCTGGTTGAATGGGGTCTAATCCCCTGTGGGATAGGTTTTCCATGGTGCATATTGCAGAAATGAATGCAATGGCCTATCCATTTAGAAATGGTTTTCTTTGAAATAGCCTTCCCCTCTGCCCCTGCAGCAAATGCCACCAACAGTTGTTCAGATTTCCTTTGAGGTTTAGTCCTGTCCAAGTAAAATCTAAGTTGTCTGTGCACATCTAAGGAGTGCAGTATACGTTCCCCTTTGTTCTGTGGATTAGAAAAGAAGGCTAGCAAATGAATGGACTGATTAAGAGCCACAATGGATACCACCTTGGGCATGAAAGAGGGATTGGTCCTGAGGGACACCCTGTCCGCATGAAAGATGATGAAAGGCTCCACCACTGCTATAAGGGCCTTAAGTTCAGATACCCTTCTTGCTGAAGTAATTGCTAAAAGAAAGGCTGTTTTCCAAGAAAGAAATTTTAACTTTGCACTTGCAGCTGGCTCAAAAGGAGGAAGAGTGAGTTTTTCCAATGCAAAGTTAAGGTCCCAGGCTGGAGTTGGGGCTCTCCTGGGTGGTCTTAGGTTTTTGGCCCCTCTGAGGAACTGCTTGAGCAGTGGATGAGAGAAGAGGGGTGGTTCTGTGTTGTAATGAGCTGAAATAGCTGAGGCATGAATTTTGATGGAGGAAAAAGAAAGGCTCTTGTAAAGCATCTCAGTTAAGTATTGAAGAATCTGAGGTAAATTGGGTGCTGCTGTGCCCATCCCTTGAGTTTGGTTCCAGGTACACACTTTTTTCCATTTTTCAGCATATGATTTTCTAGTACTAGACCTCCTTGCCTCCAAAATGACATCCAAAACTTGTTTACTGAGGGATGGTAATGGAAAAATTATGACATTAGCCAGGCTGCCAGGGTCAGAGTTTGAAGCTGAGGGTGCAGAATCTGGATCTCCTGCTGAGACAGCAGGGTAGGGGTCTGAGGCAGGTGCCATGGAACCAGCAGTGACAAACTGCACAAGAGGGGGTACCAGTGTTGGCGTGGCCAGTCTGATGCAATCAGTACCATCCTTGGTTTGTCCTGTTTGATCTTTAGTAGTACTTTGGAGAGGACAGGCAGAGGAGCAAAGGCATAAACTGATAGATTTTTCCAGATGAAGGACAGAGCATCCACCTTCCAAGCTTGTTTGTGGGGAGTCCTTGTGCAGAATTTGTCCAATTGGTAGTTCTGTGGGGAGACAAACAGGTCTATATATGGGCTCACCCATTTGTTTACCAATATGTTGAAAATCTTTGGTTCCAATTTCCACTCGTGTGGGTCCATGAGATTTCTGCTTAGTTCATCTGCCAGTGTATTTAGTTTTCCTGGCAGTAATTGAGACTGTAGATGCACTTGGAAGCTCGAGGCTGTTCCACAGAGCCATGGCTAGTCTGCAGAGGGGGTAAGAATGGGTACCCTCCTGCTTGTTTATGTACCACAGAACAGTGGTGTTGTTCGTCCTTACCATTAATTGTCCTGGAAGAATGTGGTCCTTGAAGGCTGTCAGAGCATTCTGTACAACTAACATTTCTTTTTGATTGATATGCAGGTGCATTTGACTTGGGTTCTATTTTCCCTGAATGCACTTCCCTGCCAGGTGAGCCCCCCATGCGTAGTCTGATGCATTTTATGTTAGGGTTTGGGTGGCAGGGGGTAGAGTGAATGTTAGTCCCTTGTTTAGGTGGCAGACCTCTGGCCACCAAAGGAACTCTAACTGTAGGCAAGGTATGATAGGGATCATTGCTTCTAGATCCTGAGAATGTTGACACCATAGGCTTTTTAGATACCATTGTACTTACCTCATATGCAGTCTTGCATATGGAATTAGAAGAATGCAGGAGGTCATGAACCCCAAGGCTTGCAGTATTTGCCTTGCAGATAGCAGGGTTTTTGTGGCCATTAGTTTGAAGTAAGTCATCAAATGAATTTGTTTCTCAGGCGTGAGGAAAGCCATCTGGGAATTTGTGTTCAAGCTTGCTCCCAGGAATATAATTTGTTGACAGGGTACCAGATATGATTTATTTTTGTTTATGGTGTACCCCAGACAAGTTAGCACCTTTTGTACAAATGCCAGATGATTCAAAAGTATGTCCTAGCTTTCTGCCTGAATTAGACAATCATCCAGGTATGGGTATATTTGAATATTTCTTTGCCTGCAAATTGCAATGACTGGAGCTAGGTACTTTGTGAATACCCTGGGTGCAGTAGATAAGTCAAAGGGCAGTGCAGAGAACTGGTAGTGCATGTAACCTGCTTTGAAGCGTAGGTATCTTCTGCAAGATTCCCTGATTGGGAGGTAGGCTTCTTTTAAATCCAGTGTTGCCAGCCAGGGATCTTTGCCTAGCATAGGAAGTAACTGGTGAAGAGTTAGCATCTTGAATTTTGGAATCACCAAAAAAAGTGTTTAATATGGAAAGGTCCAGGATAGGACGCCAAGAGTTGTCTTTTCTGGGTACCAGGAAAAGTCTTGAGTAGAAACCTTGTCCCTTTTCCTCTTCTGGTACAGTTTGAATAGCCTTTATGCTTAAGAGAGAGAGTACTTGCTTTTGAGCCTCTGCCCACTGATTTGGAGGTAGATCTGGCCAACCATTTGGTGTTGGTAAAGTGTGGAAGTGAAATCTGTATCCTTGGGAAACTATATTTAACACCCATTTGTCCTGGGTAATGAGTTCCCAGTTTTTTGCCTGCAGAGCAATCTTTCCCCCTAAAGGAACAGTCAGTTGAGAAGGGCTTGGAAGTTTTAAAAATTAAGTCATTGACTCAGTTTACCATAGAGGGGGAGTCTTACTACTCCCTGATTTGGAAGTGGGAGCTCCCCACTGTTTAGTCCTGTGCGTACCCTGGGACTGAAGCCTGGGTGTTCTGCTTGTTCTGGGTTTGGACTGAGAAGGCCTGGAAGAGGGAGGAAAGGACCAATTCTTAGAGGGCCAATGCCTACTAAATCTTGGAGGTTGTACTTGTAGGAAATCTTTAACAGTTTGCATAGATTTAGCTTTTTCCTCCATCTTTTTAAGAACTTCTTCTGCTTTGTTGCCAAACAGGTGGTCCTGATTTAAGGAAGCATCCATCAATTTAGCTTTAACATGATCTTGCAAAGATTGATCCTTAAGCCAGGCATGCCTTCTAAGTACAGACCCAGTGACAGCAGCCCTGGAAGATGCCTCTAGTGAATCAAAACCACATTGCAAAGTACGCTTTCCAACCTGTTCAGCAGAATGCATTAAATCCTTATTTTCAGCACAAGCAGGAATCAACATCATTTTTTTTAAGCAATCCAGTGATATGCTGCTGATACTTTAACACATGAAACTGGCAGTTTAAGGCACTAATGGCTAAAGTTGCAGAAGTGTATACCTTCTTACCCCATCTATCCAGCGCCCTGGAATCTCTATCAGAGGGGGTAGGATTTTTGGCAGTAGTAGCTTTGATGCCCTTGGGTCCCTGTGAAATGGTCTCAGGATCTGCAGTAGGATTTTTAAAAAGGAACTTGTGAGAGACAGGGACCCTGTAATACCTATCAGGTTTTCTCGGAGCAGGAGGTAAAGAGTCAGGGGCCAAGCTAGATTCAGAAAAGGCATCATCAACAATGTCTAGTACAGGAGGGATAGCTAAAGGCCTGTGCTGGGACAGGAGTAAGAAATCCCTAAGCCTCTTTTTAGAATCAGAGTAATCCTGGCTTTCCCAGCAAAAGTGCTCCCTAAGAGTATGCAGGGTTTCACCAAAAGAGAAATCCTCTGGGGGGAAGCAGAGGGAATAGAGTCCTCTACATCAGAATCCTCATAGGTAGATAAGGGTAAATCCTGGTCATCAGAGGAGACAGAAATTTCAGAATCCTGGTCAGAAGTATCATAAGCAAATTCAGTCCTAGGTCTCTTAGAGGGGGAAGGTTGGTTTCCCCTGATTAAAGTAATAAGGTCTTCAGCCATTCTTATCATCTGTGTTTTAGGCATAGAGGCCTGACCATGTGGTATGGGCATTGGTTTTCTAGGCATAGTTCAAGTTTTAGGCCTTGAAGAAGAAGATGGCATTGGTTTAATATGCAAGTCAGTAGGCCTGAATACACCCTCAGAAGCCGGTGCCTACACAGCATCTCCGGACCCATCCAAGGCAGAGACATCCAGAGGTTCCACAGCTGAAGCATCTCGCTGCATACCGGACTCCGAATGGGTCTCAGTAGAGGCCTACGAATCTGAAGTAGCGGGTATCAGGGGCTGCAAAAGCGCCTCACTGAGTACCGGCGAACTGGCGACTGGCTTAGAAGCATCATCGGCAGCTTTGGACCTAGACGGCATGTCTCTGTCTTTATCTTTGCGTTTTTTCTGAATGTCAGTAGTTGGATGGCTTCCTGAAGACATATCTGGATAACTAAACTGAGTACCAAAATATTTAGAAGCGTAAATATACAGACGACGAATAGTTTGTTGCTTAAATAAGGCACTAAACCGACAGCGAGGTACTTCGTGGTCAGGGCCTAGGCAAGGAATACAATACAAATGAAAATCTTTGTGAGGTATTTGCTTTCCACAAGAAATACAATTATTGACTTTTACTGACATCGGTTTAGAGCAAGAAAAAGTTTCCCCAATGGGGTACTTCAGCGGTTCTGAAACTCGAAAACGAAAATTTCAGGAGTCAGCCAACCGGCACTTGCAAACTTCTTCTGCTTCAGGCACCGCACGGCAAGAAAGACTGATGTAATGGCATCGGCTGCATGCTTTATACCCCTGACTACCTGACGTCACAGAAGATGAGACAGCAACCGATGTAGGACCCAAGACTTTGATAATCAGGCCGGCTGAGGGCTACTGCAAGCAGATAACCCAAATGTGATGACTGCAACAGTGAAACATGAAGAACATCTAAGCAAGACAAAAATAATAAAAATAAGCAGGCAGATTCAGGTCTTCATAGCACTTTCTAGAATGTACCAAGGACCCCCACTCTGTGACACAACTAAAACTAATACCTGTCTCAAATATCTATATGCTTTTCAGTTCATCACGTCTGCTAAAATATTCAGGAAAAATTTACACACATTCCTTTTTAAAGAAAACATTAGATCATCATATATAATTGCTTGCTTACTCACAGTAAAAGAAAGTAATCGTTTTTTTACCTGAAAAGAAAAACATTCTCAACAGCAATGGACCAGGAAACAATAGACATAGTAATTCAAGATCTTACATACATCTCTTAACTGATTACATAATAATATGTTCATCTTTTCACAGTTCTGGAAGGCTGCTCTTTATGAAGTTCAATGTATTTGCATTTTATAACTTGTTGGCTTCTTGAAGCATGGATTTACTACTTAACATTCAAATGCAGTCCATGAATTTCTTTTCTTTGAGCTACTTTCTCACATTTGCAAAAAAGAAAGGGCAGGTCTCAAGACCGAGCATATTTTGCAGATCAAATGTCAGTGTGAAGTCAAAAAGAAAAAAAAAATCATCTTTAAATCAGCTTCCCTTAGCCTGAAACAAAAAATAGCTTGAGGTTTTTTTTTTTTTTGAAAAGTAGTACTGACACCAAGCCTTTTCGGAAAATACTTGCACTTTTTGTAGCTGGCATCTCTTTCAATAGTTGAGATCTGCCATATGAGTTTAAACTTTCCATGTTTTAGTTATCCTTTGTTGACAGGTTGGTCCCAATAGGCTAGTGGTTTCTTTTCAGGAAAGACCCGAGGTGATATTTAAATGTGTAAATTTGGACAGGGTTTTGGGGATCTTCCCATACTCTTTTTAATAGGTGCCATGGGATATTTTTCATCCATATGCGTTATCACCACCTCAAGCAGATGGGACCTCAGTTTAACATCTCATCTGATAGAAAACACATTGAGGAGTACAGCCCTCCACACTTAATGCTTCAATGCAGTGCCAACAATCCAATCACCTGTAGTGTGAATAGAACCCACAGCCTTCTGATCTTCTAGTATGCTGGCACCAAAGGAGAGTGCGTTACCTGTTGAGTCACTGGCACTTTTTTAACAATAGAACTTTTATGAAAAAAAAAAACTGAGAACGTCAGTACGCCAATACTTCTGACATCTGAACAATATTGCACATTTTTTAAATTTACCACTGTGCATGATTTTAATGAAATCAACTGTTTAGATATTACCACTACCAAGAAACAATTGTTGGTTGAAATATGAATCAATTATTTACAGAAAAAGCTCTCTCCAGTATTTTCATACTGTAATAGTTGTCACCCAACATGGCAAAAATGAATTTGTTAGAGGGACAATTTCTCAAATTGTCTAGATTGGTTTCAGATGACAGTTTTTTTTTAAAGAAGTGGAGTTTTTAAGAAATATGTTTTTATACAGCAGTTATCCATCAGATATGGTAAGTCTGCCTTCCAATGATGTGATAAATTCAGCAACATGAAAAATACAACCCTTTTTAAATAGTGCACAATTGATTAATGGTCAAAGAGGACAATGTAGAATACAAGAATGTCATGGTTATTCCTTTTTGTGTTTTCTAGTAAATTTGTAAAGGATATTTTTACTAAGAACTGGAAGCTAATGGTGGATTTATATAATTTTAAAAAACAAGTTCAGTGAACAACCCACCATTATACTTAAGTGAGGAATGAATAGAAAGGCTATTGTGGAGAATTCTAAACCTACAAATGAATGTTATGGGATGAATAAATGTGGGTCATTCAATCAATTTAGATTTATTTATGATGAAGTTAATGTTACGGTTAACACTTATTTTTTTGTCATTGATCAATAATGGCATATTCAGTTATAACACTGCAGGGGTGGTCTACCTGGCTATGCATCTTACATGGTTGTTCTTTTTTGTGGGTAAAATACAAAGAGAATTGCAATTGAAAATATGAGAACAATTTTGGCATTACAAAAAGGATCACACTAAAGCATTATATAAGCATTCTATTAAATGTCAAGATTTTTAAATATTTTTGGAGAAGGTTCCAAAAATGAATACAGGGGGGATATGAGTAGCAAATCTGAAATCTAGGAAGTATTCTGGCAGCTTAAATTTAGTGTAACCCACCCACCAGTGTTAAATGATATAGTCTTCTTTGAACAGCATATTGGTTTTGAAAGACGGTAAAATATGATTACAGCACTACTAGATGGTTGGTTTATAAAGTTTTGTTTACTTATTTATGCATTTTATACCAACTTAACTTTTTGTGATGTACTTTTTCATGCTAATACTATTCTACCAAGATATGTCTAATGTATTTTTATTAGAAAAATAAAGTTTTAAAAAAAATTAGGTTTTTGTTTGTATTTTTAAAAATTATGTTATTTTTCCTTTAAAAAGGGGCCTTATGCAAATTATATTAATTTATTGAATTTTATAGAATGTTATTGCTAGTTTTGAGCTTGGCTCAATAATGAGATTGTATGTAAACTGGTGTCTTTGTAAACTTTAAATTAGTTCTGAAGAAGTTCTTTTTTGTGAACATGCTTAACTTTTTTGTTTTAGTAATAAAAATCGTTATATTGTTATGGATTCTTAATGTGGTTTCTGGCATATTGCTTTCTATTTGGAATGCTTATTTTATTCTGGCTTGTGATTTTTTTCTTTTAGGTTCTTATATGCTTATTTTTGACTTGCTTCCTTACTTAGAGGCTGTGTAATACTCCTTTTTTATGAGTCTTGTTCTTATGCCCTTCATTGCTCACTGTTTAAAATTTGTAGAGTACTGGTAGGGTTTAACAATGCAATATGCTTTCTATTATAAAAGCAAATATATTAGGAAAAAGTCTGCTTAAAGTTGATGAAATGTGACACCTTGAGTAATGCTGCAAACTGTAATGTCTCCCATGTAAAATTACTATGAATGAAATTATTTATAGATTGGTACACAAGGCATAGGGGTGATGCACAAAAGATCTCTTATACTGCAACGCTGTGCAATTCTAAAATAAACAATGGATGACAGAGTTACATATGACTGTCTCTGTGAGCTGAGATACAGAGAAACTCTGCAAACAATGGCATTCAGCAAAATAATGTGCATGTTACGTGTAATTTGCAATAAATAAAACTGTGCACCAAGGTATGCAGACTAGGATGTGCACAAGCAGAGTTATAAGCACATACCACCACATCATTCAAAATGCCTCTGAGCAAGCTACTCAAGCAATGTGTTGGACAGCAGGACAAGATTTACCAAAACCAGATACCATATAACGTCCATTACATTAAAAAAGTCTCAGCCTTTTATAGTATACATAAGACCACATCACTAACAACTGGCTCTGCTCCTGCACCAAGCCAGGCTAATACCACAAAAGCCCACATTAAATTTCATCTCCTAAATTTTATAGTCTCCATGTATACCCCACTCCCACTTGATAACACTACCTATCAGTTACCTACAATAAGAGTATAATTTGATAATATCTTTTTTTTTTTGTAAGGGTATACATATGTACACATATTAAAGTATATTCAATTGATCAAGTAAAGATGGACCCCTGCCCTAAAAAAAAAAAATATATATATATATATATTTTTTTTTTTTTTATTGTCTCTAGATATTTCTGTTAAATTCTATGTAAAACCGACACTGTATCTGTCAATGTTGTTCTTGTTTTATTGGTGCTTTTGTTCCCGGGCCTCCGCTGAAAATGGGCTCACACCCAAATGGACTATCCCAGTCAACAAATGTTAAATAAATAAAAAATAAATAAATACAGCACCTGGACATATACTTTATACAAATACAGAGAAGCACACTAGCATGCAATACAGCCATTAGGTCCACTAATTTTCCAGTGTTAGACAGAGGTCATACTTTAATTGCAAATATCCATCCATAATGAGATGTGAATGAATGCTGGTACACATGTACATATGGTAAAGTAGTATCTAAAATATTATTTTCAACATTTTTTTCTCAAGATTAAATTTAGTTTATCATACAAAACAGAAAGCGATTTCTATTTAGCAAGTATTACAGGATATCCATGTCAGTGTCATTCAATTATACATGTTCATTATATTGACAAGTGCTACAGTAGCCTTAGCTATATCAGTTATATTCTAACAAAGATGTAACAGCCAAGCAGCTTTCAAAGCTTTAGGGCACCTTTCATGTGTCTAAACCATTAGTCAGGTAGAGCTGAAATGACTTAAAAGACAGGTTTGGGTGCCAAGCCCTTCAGACCTTTCCTATGTTGAATAAAGAATGGACAAGAAGAAATTAAGCAAACAGCATTTGCCACCACAGCAGGCTAGCAATTTGCTTCAGCCACTGGTGGTTGACTCTGCTGTAGCTTGTTCCTCAAACCACTCATCTTTTGCCCTGGATCCCTGTGGTGTAGCACTTATAGCTACCATGGACCATGGTGTAGCCACATCCTCTGCAGCTGAAAGGGTCCCTAAGGGGTGAGGGAAATCTACTCTTGTTGGTCCTGGGACAGGGAACAGGAAGGTTCTCCAGTTTAGGTAGAATGTTGTGCCCATTTCTGGGGTAGCTGGTGCTGCCATTAATAAAACTGTTGGACATCACTTTTCCCATCAAAAAGAAACAAGAAATTAAGCAAGTATCTACTCTTCCTCAAATTTCCTTACTCAGGAATAGTTTACTGGGTCTTGCTCAGGATTGATTTTGGGCTATTGATGTTTCTTAAAGGTGGCTTCTGGTAAAAGAAATAGGGATACCTCTTCTCCTAATGAGATTCAAGATTTTGAATCTGGACATGACAATGGAGGAACAGATACAGTGTTTTCTCCACTGTTTAAGGGACCTTATTCCCCCACCCCTACCATGGCAGTCCATTTTTCCTTCCATAAAGTCTGAATCTTCACTTTTCTATTTGGCAACAGAACATTTCAGACAAATGGGTTCAGATGATCATTCATCAAGGATACAGATGGCAGTGGGAGGAAATGCCTCCTTTACAGGGGGTAATTTTTCATCCACCAGACCAGACACCTGCCCCTCATCATATGCTATCCCAGGAAGTGAAAGAGCAGGTTTCTCTTTCCAAGGTTGGGAAAAGTTTTTATTCAAGGATGTTTTAGCACCAAAGAAAGAAGTTTGGAGACTAGATCTGGATCTTTCTATCTTAAACCCATTTGTATAGTGCACAAGTTTAAAATGCTGTCACTTCACAACCTGTTACCTCCCCTTCCTCATTCACATTTTCCAGTAGCACTGATTTAAAACGCGTGGACATTTATTTTTTGTTATTATGAGCATTGTTCTTTGAGGGTTCAGCCTCTTTCTGTATGTTGGCATGAAAGCTCAGAAAGGCTCGGTGCTCAAACTTGTCCTTTTATTCAGCTCAGCTAGCATTAATAGTTTGGGCACATGGAAGGTACCCTGAAGCTTTGAAAGCTGGCTAGCTGTTACATCCTTGGCAGGATTACTGCAGCAGTGATGATTGTTAAGGAAAGTTTACTTACTCAGCTGTACTCCTTCAATCTGCCAGCTTTACTGTCATAGAGTTATAAGGCCGTAACTATGACCCCCAAGCTCGATTAGTGACTTTGGTGTCTATAGGAGCTGGCAGTAAGGGAGATTTGCTTGCTTATCAATTTGGTGGGAATGCTGAGGATGATATAATGGTGGTTGTGAAGATAAATAAAATAATAAAAAGATGCAAGATTGCATTATAGTGGTTAGGGTTTTTGTGTGAGACCAGTGCTCTGCTATTCAATACAGTTATACAATATTGAATAATGAACAACATTCTTGTGACTTTGAAACTGTCAAGGAAATCATGAATTCCATTATAGGTGCCCAATGAATGCCTTCCTTTATAACCTACTTATAATACTGGCTTTGTAATGCATAGATACCTACTTAACTTTTTATGAAATAGACATAATGCCAATTTTCTCCCTCAGATTTACTATTGTTTCTCTTATATTTACCAATGTCCTTAGTACAACTTGCATATAAATGTGTGCATGAATTACAATATGTTTGCATTCATTTTAAAATCTGTTCCAAGTTATATAAAGATTTTTTTTTAGCATTAACTACAAACAATTATGTAACTGTATGCCCGTTTTGTGTAAAATAATAAAAGGCTGGTGCTCCAGACTCACTGCTATAATTTGCCATGGCCAAGATTTTTAATGCTTGCAAGTTGAAAGATATGCATTCCAGCAGAGAAGCTGAGTTCATAATAATAAAGTTCTTCTGATGGCAATGTAAGCATTATGTAAGCAGAAAAATTAAAAATAAAGCAACAAGGACATGCAGTTTGTTTCTTCATACTGTGACTGCCTGATTATCTGAATCCCAAAATGATGATAGTCCTAGAATGCATCTTTTGTTTCCAAGGTATGTACTAGAGTGCCACATTCTCCATTGCTACATGTACCATTTATAAGGCTACAATTAGGGGCTATGTCTGTTATCTCTCTAAAACCTTTTCTGCATACTAGTCAATATGCTAAATGGTGCATTATGTATTCATTCCTTAAGTTTCATGATTCATGTGTATTGTACATAAATTCTTTTTAAGAATATTTTCCTTTCTTACCCCAAACATCAAGCATTGTAAAACATTAAACACTAGCAAGTAGAGTAAGTAAAAAAAAAAAAACAGAATACTTTATTCAAAAGCATCAAATTCTATGAAGTATGTCTACAATATATCACAGGCAAGTTCTGATCTCTATTTACCCAACAAAATATTCATATTATCCTGACACAATTTCCACACTATATTTTAATGTCAAGTCAGTTAAGTGAAAGAGATCATTTATTTTTGTTTGCCAGTCAGGAAGTCCAACTAAGCATAGCCCACATAAAGTGGAGAGTCATAGAACAAAGAGCCAGACATAATTAACATTAAAACTCTTAAGTACTACAAACATCTGGTAAACCACCTACATTGTTGCATATAATTTTTGTCCCAGCCACTTCACTGACAATACAGTCTATTCCTACCAGGCACCCAATGAACCTATTCATTCCTGGGGATAAGAGCCCTGCAGTCTATTGGTTTGCTGTGGTAACAGCAAGGAAAACCAGAAATGAGAGTCATCATGCAGGAGATAGGAGGATGAGTTATTGCTCCGAGCCCTTCCATTGTACTGTGCATTCCCATAATATTCAAAGGTTGTAGCAAGCAACAGGCCTGTGTGATGTAATTATTGCCCCTACCTTCCTTCCAAAAAACACTGCTCAGGCAAACCTCAGACATTCTTTGGGGATTCAGATATGGAGTGCACACCTTGTCATAATGTGCCCCACTCCTTACCCTGAAATGTGGAAGTGGGCATAGCATAATCATTCCTCACACAATCCTATGCCCATCAGGTAACAGAGCTACTAATGGAACTCAGGGCATTATATGACCACAGATAGGATGTTATACTTCTATGCCAATGAAGCTAGCAAAAAGTGTGCATTTTTTAAAGAGAAAACCATTGCAAACTATTTAATTAAATAAAGAAATGAATACAAAAGTTGTATGACAATGATGAAAACAGGTACATGTGACAATAATATAAACATCTGTTGAAGAAATGCATACCTATATATGTAGATACACACACATTTATCAATATGAATACGTTGATAAAGGTGCGTGTGTGTGTCTCTCTCTATATTTATATATATATATGTGTACACACATGAATATATATATATATATATATATATATATATATATATATATATATATATATATATATAAATGTATATCTAAAGAGAGAGAGAGACATGCACAGATATGCACACACACACACATTTATCAATATGAATATGTTAATAAAGGTGTGTGTCTGTCTCTCTCTTTCTATATATATTTGTGTGTACACACACACACACACACACACACACACACACACACACACATATATATATATATATATATATATATTTGTGTGTACACACACACACACACACACATATATATATATATATATATATATATATATATGTATGTATAATATATATATATATGTAATATATATACAAATGTATATATATATATATATATATATATATATATATATATATATATATATATATATATATATATATATATATATATATATATATATAAAGAGAGAGAGAGACATGCATGGATGCACACACAGACTATTTATCAATATGATTTTTTAAAAGAAAGATATGCATTAACCTGTTTGAATGATTTTATCAAATGTGTTACTTATTGCACTGGATAAAGGATAATGGTTTAAAATCATTCACCTACACATTGCTAAAGCCTTTGACACTGTTATTGATTAACTTAATATACGCTGACTAAAAGACAGGAATTTAAATCCATATATAGTAAGATGGATTCTGAAGTGATTAGCATAGGGTAATTATTCAAGGCTAGATTTCTTGTTAGGTACCTGTTTGCTCAGGTACACTCAAGGGCTCTGTGCTGTAGCTATAGTAAACTCTCAGTTAACCCGAACTCAGGAACTCAAGCAACCAGAAAAAAAAAAATCGAAGAAATATAGTACAATTTTCATGCATTGTACTTTCTGACCCCCCCCCCCCCCCCACACTGCAGAAACATACCTTATGTTTTTAGAGTTTTAAAAGGAAGATAGGAATAAATTCCCTCTCTCCCCATCCTAAGAACAAGACACACCAAACAACTAGTACAGAGTACAGTATTAGTCAGGCCTATTTTTAATAGTAACTCTCAAGCAACTTGAAACTACAAGTATTCAGTATCTACCAATTCCCATGGGTGCCAGTTAACGGAAAGTTTACTGTACTATAGTTCAATTTGTTGCTTTCTTCCCTACCTGCAACAAATAAGAACTGGATTTCTAAATATGCAAGTCATGTTAAAATAGGGACTGTTATTACCAATGGTTAATATATACTTATCTGTAGAATGCTTCAAAATGGAGTACATTTAAAAACTAGTAAGTGCAAAGTGTTGCCCTTTTGACCCTTTAGGGTAATGCAAGTAGGTTTAATAGACAATGAAGAAACTGGTTTTACTGAAGGTACTTAAGATCTAAGAATCAGAACAAACAACTGACTGTCCTTTAAAGAAAATGTACCGATGATAGGACAAAATGACTTTGAACAATGAGTTTTATTTTAAAATCAGTGGCAACCTGGTCTGCCTTTATGCCAACTGGAAATATTAGGCCAGTTATTGTCTGCTATGTTCTGCTTATTCCTTACTACAATGGAGAAAATTATTTGAAGATCTACAAAGGAAATGTACTAAAGATGATTATACCTTGTAAAGGGATGTCCTAAACTGAGCACCTACACAGTGTTGGATTGTCTTCTGTTATGCACAGATACATCAGATGTAAATTATGTTACAAGATTCTTTGTGATCCCATATTTAGGATGGTAGTGGCACCAGAGATATTATATAATGAAATATCTCTGAGACAGTAAACATGCTTACGCTAGTCCATTGGTGATGCCCACCAAGACAAGCAGATTTATCTTGCTCTGTAGCTAGATGGTAGAAAAGGAATTTTAGATGTTGTGACTAGTGTACACCATATAAAAAAATTTAGACATTTAGTTTGGCTCTGCAGTTTTGTTCAATTAATATAGTGGAGTATGTCTTCAATACTGGCTGTTTGGCCCAAATATAGGATACCTTAAAATTATAAAGATAAGTTATGGAATTGCAATTTGTTGCTAACAAGTAGTATTTTTTAATTCTAATTGGGAAAGCATGAGGAATGTTTGGTCTGCAGTTTTCTTCTTATGAGGAAACATCAGCTTTAAATTACTTTATTATATTGTAGAAGTACTGCTCTCTTTTTACAGTGCGTGTATTACTCAGCTGACGATTCTTCCAGGGCTACTGCATCTGGCACTGTTTTGAAGAGGTTTGCCTAGTTACATTCTCAAAATCTCCAAAGAGGATGTGAATAACGATATTTTATTTTATTTATTTATTTTGGACAGAAATTCACTTTCTAGTTCCTTTGCTGCAGAGATGATTAAAAACTGTGATGAAGGGTATAAGTTACATCAAGGAATATAAGATTTTCTGCACTCTTTTTTCCCCTAATTTTCTAAGGGATTCTCTAATATCTCATCCAATTTAACATAATGGCAAGGGCATTCCAAAAAGAATTCAGGAACCCCCAAAACCAAGGCCAGACCAACTAGTCAGTTTGACTTTTTAAGGAACTCTGCCCCCCCTTTCCTATCCTGGCAGTCCCTTTGCCCTTACAGAAAGCATGAATCTCCATTTTTCTCTTTGGCAACAGACAGTTTCAGACAAATGGGCTCTGAAGATCATTCATCAAGGTTACAGATGGCAGAGAGAGGATATTTCTCCTTGCCAGGAGGTTATTCCTCATCCACCAGAGCAAACACATATTGATACATGTCCCTCGTTACATGCTTTTCCATGGAGTGATAGAACCAGTTCCTCCTTTCTGGAGCATCTAATAGTTTTGCTTTAACATGATCAGGCAGAGTCTGTTCTTTTTACCAAGCATGCCTCCTAATGACAGAACCTGTAACAGCGGCCCTGCAGGAGGCCTCTAGAGAATTAAAACCACATTTCAAAGTATGCTTTCCAACTTGTTCAGCTGCATGCAATAAATCCTGCATTTCATTGTTGTCTGCACATTCTGAATTTGTTGACTTTTTCTGTTTAAGCAATGACATAAAATATTGCTGATATTTAAGCATATGAAATTTGCAATTCAAGGCTTTTACAGCCAAGGTAGCAGAAGTATAAATCTTTTTACCCCATCTGTCTAGGGCCCTAGAATTCCTATCAGAGGGGATAGGGTTTTTTGCAGTAGAAGCCTTGACCCCTTTGGGAGCCTGAGAAATGGTTTCTGGGTCAGCAGCAGGGTTTTTATAAAGCAATTTATGTGAATCAGGAATCCTGTAGTATCTGTCTGGATTAACAGGAGCTGGTGGTAAAGAGTCTGGAGATAGACTAGACTCTGAAAATACATCATCTACAATGTCTAACACAGGAGGAATAGCAAGGGGCCTGTGCTGAGGTAATAAAAGGAAGTCTCTGAGCCTTTTCTTGGATTCTGAGTAATCTTGGCTCTCCCAGTGGAAATGCTTCCTCATAGTATGCAGTGTCTCCCCAAAAGAATAATCCTCAGGAGGAGAGACTGAAGGGACAGAGTATTCAGCATCAGAATCCTCATAGGGAGGAAGGGAATATTCATGTTCAGAAGAGGAATCAGAGGAAATAGAAACCTGATCTGAAGATTCGTATTCTAACTCTTGCCTAGGCCTCATATCAGGAGGGGGATATGAACCTCTGATCAAAGTAATTAGGTCTTTGGCCATTTTAAGCATCTGTTTTTTAGGCATGGAGGCCTGTCCAGGAGAATGCTGTACCTGTTTCTTTGTCTTTAGAGCTGCTTTAGTCTTTGCCTTTGAAGCTGAAGTAGGTTTCACATATAACTGTGTAGGCCTGAAAACACCCTCAGAAGCCGATGCCTGCTCAGTGGCTCCGGACCCATCTGAGGGAATAGTTTCCAAGTGTCCAATACCTTGAGTTTCCAGCGGCCTAGTCGGCTCCACGTGAGAGTCAGAAGCGGCCTATGGCTCTGCGGTAGTGGGCGTCAGGGGCTGCGAAAGCACCTCACTGAGAACCGGCGAACCGGCGACAGGTCTAGCAGAAGCCTCGTTGGTTTTGGATCTCGGATGTCTGTCCTTTTCTTTTTCTTTGTGCTTTTTATAAGCTCTGGTAGTCAGCTGTTCTGACGGCATTATATAATTAAATCTTCTGCCAAAGTAATGGAATGCAAAATCGTACCGACTCTTAATAGTGCGTTGGTTAAATCTAGCACAAAACCGACAACTAGCAACATTATGGTCAGGGCCTAGGCAAGGAATACAGTAAGAATGAAAATCCTTATGAGGTATTTGCTTCCCACAAGAAATACAATTATTAACTTTTTCTGAAATCGGTCTGGAGCAAGAAAAAAGTTTCCACAACGGGGTACTTAGCTTTAATGAAGACTTCAGATCTGAAATTCGAATTTGAAAAACTCAGGAGTCGGCCGACCGGCACTTGCGAACTGCTTTTGCTTCGGGCACCGCGCAGCAAGAAAGAC
Source organism: Protopterus annectens (assembly GCF_019279795.1). Lineage (NCBI taxonomy): Eukaryota > Metazoa > Chordata > Ceratodontiformes > Protopteridae > Protopterus > Protopterus annectens. The sequence continues at coordinate 669,761,303 of NC_056748.1, read as the reverse complement.
TGAAGAAAATGGCGTCGGCTGCATCTTTTATACCCCTGGCGCACTGACATCAGGGAAGAGGCGACAGCAACCGACACCGGACCTAGACTTTGGAATTCAGGCTGACTGAGGGTAGCCGGCCAGCAGGATAACCCAAATGTAATGACTGCTACAGTAAAACACGAAGAACATCCAGTTCCTCCTTTCCAACCTGAGAAAGAATTTTATTTAAGGATATTTTAGTGCCAAAGAAAGAAGATGCTTGGAGACCAAATATGAATTTTTCTTCTTAGACCTGCTTGTGATAGTGTCTAACTTCAAAATGATGTCATTTCACAATCTGTTACCTCTTCTTGCTCATTCAAGTTTCCTGGTAACTCTACATTTAAAAGGTTCTTCTCATCCAGACTTCAGGTGTTTCTTAAGGTTTGTGCACCTGGATCACTTTATCAGTTCTCTGCTTTACCCTTTGGACTATCCAGTGCACCAAAAATGTTCATAAAGTGGTTACTTTTAGGTATAGCTCATTGCAAGCTACAGGGTATTCATTTTCTTTTTTCTGTATTTAGATAACTTGATTATCTTTTGAAAGTGTCAGGAATCTCTAACTTGGGTGAGAGATATTTTACACAAGCTGGGATTCTAACAAATCTTTCAAAAGTCATTTTGACTCCTTCACACAGGATTGTGTTCCTGGGGTGTCAGCTGGACACCTGGGTATAAAGAACCTTTCTGCCTCAGGAAAAGATCGATCTGTTTCTAAGATTTTCCACTCAGACTTTGGTCACTGCAATGGTAATCAGGATTTTAGTTCTCATTGCATGTATGACTCTCATGATAATCTTGGCAAGACTCCACATGATAAAGACACAATAGTATCTGAAGTATCTTTGGTCCCAGAATCAACATCCCTTTTCTATTCAAAGCCCAGTGATGGGGGTTTGTCAATAAAAAAAATACTTGTTGGAGACTGGAAATATCCTTTAATTTGGATCTCGAAAAACCAATGAAATATCAAAAATCGCACTGTAAGGATCCAGTAAAAACTCAGAGTTTAGATAAAATAATTATTTTATTAAGCACAAGACATGTTATTAACACTTTAACCTCTTTTTTAAACATACTTTGCTATGTAGTAATGCTACTTTTATATGTTCATAGTTAGGCTATCGGCCCTAGGGCCTATAGAAGCCTAGCCAAAAAGGTACCCTGGCTTTCGCCACCCAAGAAAATGTTTTGTTCTTGAGAAGGTTTTTCAGGACCCAGGGAGTGGGGGGCATGGGAAACCAAGATAGAATGCAGGGAAGTTTATTGGCAGTTGGTGCTGGAAACAAATAGACCCCCAGGTTTAAATGAGAATATTTCTTTAGTGCTGATATTAAAGTTAAGAGCAGCCAGAGTATAGCTTCCCTGGTTTACAACAGTGCATGTTTTATAACAGGACAGTTTTTCGGTAGGGGATATTTTTAATATGACTTTCCCATTCGATGTGTTCTACGAATTATTTGATATATGTCATTTTATAAATATCGTTTTATATTTACCATAAATTATAAGTTTTATGCATTTAAATTTTTACATACATATATGCATAAACATGTTCATTTTTATGTTTACATTAACTATTCTTCCTCTTAAGTCTGAAAATTATAGCTGATGTTTATTGTATTATAGTAATCTAGGTTAGGATTAGGCACATTTGTACTTTTAGAGTAGATTGGCTACATGAGCCAATATGCTCTGTTTGATTCATCCATAAGTTAATATAGTATATTATTTACTGACCTGTAATACAAGTTTGGATTTTGAGGACATTTTATGGTGTAAATATTACAAATGCATTTTAAATATGTTTAATGGGTTTTATTATTGTTAATTAAATTGAAGGAAATTATGTTTTATTTATTAGGTAGAGTAGGTTGGGGTAGCATCTGAAGAAGTACTAATGGTAGAATGAAAATGCTGTTATGTGTTTAAAGCTTTAATGATATGTCTTGTGGTGAATAAAGGAATCGTTTATTTTAACTGTAACAAGTGTTTACTCGATCCTCTCAGTGTGATTTTTGATATATATATATATATATATTGTTTTGTTCTTTACACACTGGGTTGTCTCCTGGACTCACTTGGTGTTTGTTAATTTGGATATCTCCTTATCCCTGTAATCACAGACATCTCGGACTTTGCATGGGAGCAGTCTCAGGAGGGATAATAGTGCAAGGTGCATGGGGTATCTAGGACAAGCACATAAACATGAAAGTGATACCTGCTCTGATCAAGCCACTTAACTCTCGGAGTCATCTTTGGCCCCCATGAACTCTTCAAGTGGTTTCAGACAATACCACAGTCATGTATATCTTTAAGCTGCTTGATGGATAGGTCACAGCACAGTCATATGCTACAGACATCCTTCATTCTGTTAGAGTAATACAGTGTGGCAGACAAGCTGAACAGGACAGGACAGACCCTCACATACACAAAGTGAATCAGGGAGTCATCCAAAATCTGATCAATCTGTTAGGAATTTCTCTAGTAGACCACATTTGCCTCCTCTCTAAATAATCAGCTGGCAAAATTATGATCCAAGACTCCATGTTAGAAAGCTTGGAAGACAGATGCCTTTTTCTTTGCTTTTCCACCCTTATCATTGATATCCAAGGTACTTCTGAAGATTCAGAAGAAATTCCTCAAAATCTTTCTGGTGATTCGCTTTCTGGCCCAGGCAGCAATGTTTTTCCTTCTTTTTAAAATGACCAGGGGCAATTATCACAAGCTTCCTCACAGAATGGATCTACTCACACAAGATCAGAGGTGTTTGATACACCCCAACTCCAATCATCTTCAACTGACCACCTGGATGACGGGATATTATTTTCATTTAAACATCTGTTTACTGAGGATGTGCAGTAGGTACTAACAGATGCAAGAAAGCTTGCTACTAAAAAAAATCATATTACCAAATGGAAAAGGTTTTCTAGTTTGTGCCAACAACAATAACATAAAAGGCACCCTTTCCGGGATAGTTGTTTTATGTTTTTACAATATTTTTGTGGGTTACTTTCCTATGGCCTTTCTTACTCCTCCATCAAGGTTAATTTCTTGGCCATTTCAGTATGTCTGCCAATGGATCCTCCTCTTTTAAGTCTTTCTAATGTCAAAATGTTTATGAAAGGGGTTTCACTTAAGATGCCTCCAAGAAAACTAGTGGCCCCTTCTTGGGATCTTAATTTTGTGTTAGAGAAGCTAACACTTCATTAACTGGCTGATTTGAGGTTCATAACATGGAAAATAGCTTTAATAATTTTCTGCAGAGGTTAGAACAGAGCATCTCAGTTGCAGGCTCTTGTGGTGAGTCAGCCCTATCTCATTTTCCCCAAAGACAGGACTTCTTTGAGAACTAATCTGTCTTTTATGCCTAAAGTGGTATCCGAGTTTACTTTACTTTACTAATCTTATAAATGAAGGAGAAAGGATACGCCATACCTTGGATACTGACAACTTTGGTACTGTCTTCTTTCAGATCTTTGAATCTGCTTTTCTTTTCTAGTAAGAATAATAAGCAGGGACAACCTGCGTCAATATAGACTATTTCCTAATGGATGTCTAAGGCTATTACCCTTTTTTTTATACTCACTACAACAAACTTTTTCCAGGGAGGGTCAAGTTCCACTCTTTCCAGGCCTTGGCTTTATCTATGGCATTTTGAAAGGTTTGGATTCTAGAAGTATTTTAGAAGCTGCAACTTGGTCCTCTGTACATACTTTTACAAAACACTATAAGCATGCTTCTTTCTCTAGGTCTAGCTAAGACTTTGCAATGACCTTTCTCCAGGGGTTTCTGGACTCTTCGATTATACCTCACAAATGTTTTAATTTACCCACATAGCTAAGGCTGCTCCAGCAGTGATCAACATGGGAAAAATTGTACAGTTGTGTAAGTAAACTTACCATAACAGTTGATGTGCAAATGATCACTGTTGCCACCCCCCCCTTTTTGTTGTGTTGTTTATGCCAGGGTGTTGCTGTTTATTTTTTGTTCTTCCTAACATTGGTCAGCCTCCCCCTATCTGCTGGTAGGAAAGTTCAGAAGGACTTAGCACTCAAGCTTGTCTTAGCTCAGCTCGAACTGCCTTAAAGTTTGGATGCATAGAAGGTACCCTAAATCTTTGGAAGCTGGCTGGCTGTTATATTCTTAGCAGGATATTACCCATACTGGTAAGGCTACTGCCACAATAATCATTTGAATATCTACTGTTATAGTAAGTTTATTTACAAAACCATACTATTCTGAAGCTGAATACATTTTATCCTACAATTAACTAATGTTAGTCCACTGTATACTTGATAAACACTTATATGGTATTGTATTCTGATTTGATAAACACTTATATGGTATTGTATTCTGATTTGATAAACACTTATATGGTATTGTATTCTGATTTGATAAACACTTATATGGTATTGTATTCTGATTTGATAAACACTTATATGGTATTGTATTCTGATTTGATAAACACTTATATGGTATTGTATTCTGATTTGATAAACACTTATATGGTATTGTATTCTGATTTGATAAACACTTATATGGTATTGTATTCTGATTTGATAAACACTTATATGGTATTGTATTCTGATTTGATAAACACTTATATGGTATTGTATTCTGATTTGATAAACACTTATATGGTATTGTATTCTGATTTGATAAACACTTATATGGTATTGTATTCTGATTTGATAAACACTTATATGGTATTGTATTCTGATTTGATAAACACTTATATGGTATTGTATTCTGATTTGATAAACACTTATATGGTATTGTATTCTGATTTGATAAACACTTATATGGTATTGTATTCTGATTTGATAAACACTTATATGGCATTGTATTCTGATTTGATAAACACTTATATGGTATTGTATTCTGATTTGATAAACACTTATATGGTATTGTATTCTGATTTGATAAACACTTATATGGTATTGTATTCTGATTTGATAAACACTTATATGGTATTGTATTCTGATTTGATAAACACTTATATGGTATTGTATTCTGATTTGATAAACACTTATATGGTATTGTATTCTGATTTGATAAACACTTATATGGTATTGTATTCTGATTTGAAGTTTTGTAATTATTTCCTGAATTTGTATATTTGTACCTGACATGCTACATTTTAGCATTTTACATCTGACAACTATTTGTATTTCTTTATTGTGACTTTTTTTTACTCTTGGCCCAGGTTGTACCAAAAACAGACTTTGGGCCAGTGCCCTTACCCTTTTAAGAAATGAGAAATAAATACATATTTATAAAATAATTACCAAAGTGATCTGAGCTACTTTAATGTAGTAAGAAAAAAAGTCAATGATGTAACGGCACCTTTGAGACCCTCTCTTTTCTGAAGTAGTAGTGGATGAAATGAATTAATATTTATTTATTTATTTAGTTATTTATTTATTTCAGTTTGATTACCGGGGAGGTCCACTGGGCTTGGGGGCCCGATTTCAGTGGAGGCCCGGGGAGAAAAGCTCCAACAGGAAACAACAGTTTAATTACATGAAAATTCAAAGACAGTTTGCATTACAAATAACAGGTTGCTACAAAAAGAATAAACACTAACAATTTCTATTTTGTTCAGGAGGAAAAAAAAAATAATATATAAATAATATATAAATAATAATATAATGTGACATTTTCACATGTGGAAATGGCAGAGGAACACAATGTGCAACAAAAGCAACTGAGACTTTCCATTGCATTTATTTAATCTGCAGAATGCAACAGTTAGGTGGTACTCAGTCTGAATCAAACAGGAAAACACTTTTCAGAGAAAAGATGCAGTTTTATTTTAGACATGTGCACGTTTGTTTGAAAAACTTTTTACATACATGAACCTTTGAAGCTACAAGTCTGACCAGTTTGGACACATCCATACAGATGGTGAGCAGTGCTTCTGTCACTAAGCTGTGATGACCAGGCATATTTTATTCATTAAACACTGAACAAATCAGAGAAGGTTTTAGAAGAAAGTGAAACTCCTTAGATAACTCTACCTCTAAGAAAAAAGGGGAGGAAAAAGGTATGAGCATGAAGTATGTTTTTTACTAAAGCCTTTGAGTGGCAAATAATGTGGACATTCTGTCTTTCTAGTAATGGATATATATTGATAGAAATATATTTTTTCATATTTATGATATGTGGGGGATATTCAGTTTCTGTTTGGAAGAGGAGGGGTGACATTATTTTCAAAGAATTCTCAGTTTAATATTTGATTTGTTTACAGTTTAGGCAAGACAAACCTTTCTTTGGCTCAAACTAGGTAGCAAGAACATAACCAAAAAGATATCTTTAGAAAATCCTTTCTCTCTGTGAACTGACCAGCCTGTTTTGTTCAAACCCCAAGAGAGTATAAAACTGTATAGCAAAGGAAAGGACTTATGGCTAAGTTATCAGTCCTCAAAAAAACGAGACAAGCTGCAGACTCAGACGGTTTAAATGTCTTACCAGAGTAACTTCTTTTTTTCTTAATTAACTGGTATCAATATAAGTACATAAGAAAACTGAAAATAAAGTTTAGATGTCTAAAAAAAGAATGTAGGTACATAAATACCCAAAATAAGGGAAACATGAGAAATGAAGTTTGGAACAGACCATTTTGTCCTGGGACTTTTTCCAAGTGGGGCTAGATAAATAGAGTAGCCGGAATTAAGAGGATAAGGGGAGGATAGGGTTAAATGGGATGGCGTGATGTTTAGGAGGAAATGAGGTAAGGGTAAGGAGGGGATTAAAGGGTTTTATCAAGTGTAACTGAAGTAGGAGACACACTTTTGGTGTGAATTTGCTACAGCAAGGGGATACGTCCATGATGACCTGTAGGTAGTTGGGACCAGGTAGGCCTTGGGTTAAAAACTTTTGGAGGTGGCTTTGAGTTGTTAAGGTTTTCCTATCATACATGGGGGTCAGGTGTTTGGAGTTCAGCTACAGAGCTTGGTGTTTTTGTGGGCTTTCCGGGTACACTGACAGCTGTTAGCTTGGAGTTGGCCTATCCTGGTAAACATGGTGGTGAGGAGTTAATTTGTCCAGCTTTATTCCCCATTGTTATTATGACCCCTGTTTTAGTCTGAATCCTTTTGTTTCAATTGTGATTTTTTTTCTCTCTCCTTGGTGTTCCTTTGCGTTCTTTTGTTGGGGGGGTGCATCCTGGGATGTCTTTGGAGGGGTCAGAGCAGTTAGCATACAACACTACACACCTTTGGGCTTTAAGGTGTAATTATTGGGATTCCTGTGCTTTGTTTGGGCATTACTCCTGGGCAGCGAATTTGGTAAAGTGAAGGGTTTTACTATTGGATATGCACTCACTCCACCTTAATGAACGTGTTTAGTGGCCCCCTTTCTTGCATCAGGATAACTCCATTAGCTTTGCTGCTGTGGAGGAGTGATGGAAGCGGTTATATAAATATAAAAAAAAGTTACAAATTAGCACTGAGCCTATAGCGGTTAGTTCTTTGGAGTTACATTATGCTTTGTGGTCAATTATTGGGTTGAAGCACAGGACAGAGGGTGAGAGAGCAGGATAGTTTGCATAAGTTATCTTTCTGACAAGAGGTGTGGTTTTCGCGGGCTAAGGGATGTTCACACATGCGTGATGTTGCAGAGCCGGCCAGGGGGGAGGTCAGGGATTTATTGTGCAAATTGATGCATTCTTGCAACTTAGTGTTTAGGTGGCTACGTCAGGAGTGCGTTGGTGGAAAGTCTTTTACAGTGGAGTAGTTTTAGGTACATTTACATGATTACTGTTTGCCTGAGAGCTAAAGTATGCAATACTGAAGCACCAAGATCTGTAGTTGTTCTTACGGTGTACGTAATTATAGGATACTAGTAATGCCAAGACTGAGAAGTAAAATGCTAAAAGGATGAGTACACTGTGCAATTGTGATGAAGTTCAGGAAAGTAATGGAATATGATTCTCTGAGTTAATGGATTAAAGTGTAAGAAATACAGTTCACTGGTTTTCCCTAAAAAACTGATGCTTCTCCCCTGCAGGGGCATGGAGCAGTTTAACTGTAATGGGATTATATTACACCTGTTACGGCAGTGAGTAACTTGTGACACATTTGTTCCCTTACAGGGTTTGAAAGTGGGTTATTTAACAAAGTGAGAGATCCTAAGAGGAACTAAAGGTGTGCACGTGAGTGCATGGTGCTGCAGCGGTGGCTTTGGCCGGGTGCTATCTGACTTTGGAGGAATTCCTCAGCTCAAGTCTGTTGCAGTTGGTTTTCAGTTTTTGTATGCATCAGCTTGGGAAGTTGCTTATTTTCTCCGGGTATTCATCGCTATTGTTGCACTGTATAGAGTTTCTGGTTGAGGCAAGTTGGTGAATAAGGGAGAGATGGCTACAGTGAGGGACACTGATTCTAGCCACAAGTTTTTTTTGTTTTTTTTAATGGAGCTGCAGAAAGTATTTCAAGCTTAGCATCCAGATGTTTCTTAAACTGCTGTGTCAGAGATTGCATTTACAGAAATAGTAAAGAAGCAGATTGGCGCAGCTGTCAGTAGTTTTCAGAAAGAAAGGCTGTCATAGTACTTCCTTAGTACGTCAGTGGAGAGAGAGGGAGAAATGATAATAGTAAGGAGTAATGTTCTTATGACAGTGCCTTACATTGCCATCAAATGGCACTGAGGCAAGAAATCTTGGCTACAAGATGAATCTCATTGCATGGAAGCCACTTTCAGGCCATTTTGGGATATAATAAATTAGTTGTAATGGGGGAGAACAGGGATAGGTGAAATGAACATGTCTATATTAGATAAATGAAAGTTTACCTTAGCAAATGCTCTAATCGAAAATCCTGGACCACGATATGTTTTTTGTGAGATTGCGGTACAGTGAAGATTAGAATATTTGCCCTTTCCTCACTGTAGTGTGATCTGGGAATTGATATATATATATATATATATATATATATATATATACATATATATATATATATATATATATATATATATATATATATATATATATATATATATATATATATATAAATATATATATATATTTAGCAGGGGGTGGGGGCGCAGCCCCCCACAATAGCGAGTTCGAGGTCAAGGATTTTCGATTATTAGAGCGTTCGCTAAGGTAAACTTTTGTTTATCTAATATAGACCCAAATTGAATGATATTTTAAGAATTGCCCCTTATTTAGGTTGTTAAACAGCTTTTCATGTTAAGCAGTACTGGTTGACAATGAAGGGGGGGGGGGTTGAGAACTCATGGTGTTGGAGTTTGGTGCTGTGTTATTTGGAATCTCCTAACTGTACAGAGTTTCATAGAATGTCCGGGGACTGGAAACCATATATCAGTATTCATATGTTGAAGACATATCTAGTGCCACTGGCAACACGAGGTGCTACAATGATATAATAACAGCCATGAATGGGAAAGTTTGCTGTGATGTAATTTATACAGATTTAACTTCAGGATTTGACAGGGTCATACACATGACATTGATCAATAAATTAGTACAGCTAGGTATTGATGTACTCTAGATAAGATGGCTAGCTGCATGGCTGACAAATAGGACATGGCAAGTACCATACAGCAACTGGATAGGCAAAATCCTTGGTTTCAGTCAGGGTGTCCCACAGGGCTTTGCCCTAGCCACTTATTTGTTTAGATTTCCGCTTTCAGACCTAACTTTTTCATCTGAGGTGTTCTACAGTCTATATGCAAATGGCCTGAAATTGGGTAAACTGATGACATGTGTTACAGATAAGGTAGGTCAGCAAATAACTTGACTAAACTGACTATTTGGGCACAGGAGAATAATTCGCTGATAAATAAATAAAAAACTATGCATATGAGGTTAGATAGGCATAAATGAAAGATTATTATTTAATACAGCACACAGTAATGAAACTGCAGACTCATTTAAGGACCTGGATATATGGGTAGATTCAGCTATAAGTTTTTTCTAATCATATCAACCAACTGATTAATGATAGTTATAGAACTATAGACTGTATAAAAGATTTATAAAGTTTAGATAATCAAAATAATGACGTTATTGTTTGTTAGTTACATTATACCAAAACTTGCATATAGAATAACAATATGGAAAGCCTATAACAAAACAAGCATGATTAAATGGGAAAGAGTACAATGGAAATATACCAAGGGTATCCATGGAGGTAAAAATTTAAGTTATTATGAAAGACCAAAGAAAACATGAAGGTCCTACCGAACACCCTGATATTGGGTGATTTCAATTACCCTACCATTAACTGGGAAAACTACTCAAGTACAAACTCCCAGGTCCAGCACTTCCTGAAATTTATCAACTCAAATGCCCTGGATCAGCTGGCAAACTCCCCTACCAGAGATGAAAACATATTGGACCTGGTCATCACCAACATGGGAGACAGGTGTTCCAAACCAGAGGTCAACCTGTCACTGGTTAGATCAGACCATAAACTAATCACTCTGGATGTCCACACCACACCGCCACCTCCAACAAAGGAAACCACAGTGAAAAACGTTTCTATAGCAAACTTCACCTTACTTAAAACAGAGGTGGTAAGTTTCACAGCCCCCACGCTAAAGGATAACAGTGTCCAAGATGCAGGAACCTTTACAAATGGACTCTATGAGCACCTACAAGGATGCATGGATCATGCCAACCCTAGCAAAACCAAGACTCACCCCCCTAAGACAAGGAAACCAGTCTGGTGGACCCCTGCCATAAACAGGCTATACAATAGAAGGAGGAAACTAGTTCAGAAAAAATCCCAAGAAGGAAAGACATCCCTGATCAGTATCAGTAAGAAATGAAGATCCCTCATAAAATCCTCCAAGGCTAACTTCGAAAGAAAAATAGCCAAGGATTTGAAAGATAACCATAAAGCCTTCTTTAGCTATGTCAAGAATCTAAGTGGCAACACACAGATATGCTCTGAACTAGTGCAAAATAGCACAAAATATACTGAACCCACTGATATTGCCAACATCCTGGCAGATAAATTCAGTGCAAACTTCACCCTCATCTCACCCCCAAAAGGGCCCACAACAATACCCGAAAAGTGTAGTGTCCTGGAAATCACAGACGCACAGGTGAAAACAGCCCTTTCAAAAGCCAAAAGCACAGCGTCAGTGGGGCCAGATGGTGTCCCAGGCTGCATCTTGCACGAACTATAGAACAAACTAACCTCCCATTTAAACACACTGTTCAACCTCAGCCTCCCCACAGGTTACATGCCCATAGAATGGCACACAGCAACGGTTATTCCACTCCACAAAGGAGCTTGGTAACTATCGCCCCATAAGCCTGACTAGCCTGGTCTGCAAGGCTATGGAGCGCATAATCATGGAACTCATTGACAAAGACATTGGAAACCTCCAAACACTTGACCCGACCCAGTTCGGCTTTTTTAAGGGCAGATCATGCCTACTAAACCTGGTTGACTTCGTCGAGACAGTCACCAAGGCCATAGATGAGGGGAAGGTAGTTCACACAGCCTACCTTGACCTCGCCAAGGCTTTTGACACCATTCCCCACTCTGGAATTATAGAAAAACTCACCAGCCTGAACATAAACCCCTACGTCACGAGATGGGTTGCCAACTGGCTTACAGACAGAACTCACACGGTAAGAATAGCGGGTTCCAGGTCTGACTGTAAACCAGTCACAAGTGGTGTCCTACAAGGCTCGGACTTGGGACCCCTACTGTTCGGCATATACTTCTCAGAAGTACAGACAAACACAGGAGGACTATGGCTAACCAAGTTCACCGATGACTGCAAACTGGGAGCCATAATTGACTCTCTGGCTGACATGGACATTCTCCAAAAGGGCCTTACTGTGACAGACACCTGGTGTCAAAATCATGGTCTCAAGTTAAATGCCAAAAAATGCATAGTCATCCCGTTTGGGAAAAACAAAACACCCATGAATTACCACATAGGTGGCAACCCCCTTAATACAGAAGAGGTAATAAGAGATCTGGGGACCCAGGTAGATATTAATCTCTCCTTTGACAATCATATTGCCAAAGTAGTTAGAAAATCCTTCTATGTAGCCCATCTAATTACTAAAGAGTTTGTATCTAGAAATAAAGAGGTTATAGTGCCCCTCTCCTAGTCACTCATCAGACCCATCATAGAGGACAATGCCCCATTTGGGATGTACCTCACAAGACACTTCCAACAGCTGGAAAGACCACAAAAGCACCTCACCAAGAGGATTACTGGTCTCAAACATATGTCCTATGCAGCCCGACTGGAAAAACTCCAGCTGTACTCAGTGGCATATTGCTTACTCAGAGGTGATCTCTGCCTGACTTACAAAGCCATGTCCAACTCAGAATTGATGGACATGCTCCATCTAAAGAAATCCAAGTCACTGTGAGCCACTCACTCTAGTGAGCTAAACCTCACCACAACAATAAATAGAACATGCTGGAGGGATAGATTCCTGTCACAGAGATTCCCCATGCTTTGGAACAAAATTCCTAACTACATTAGGCAGAGCCCCTCACTAACACTCTTCAAGAGAAACCTTGATGAGTGGATGGGTAACAGAAAATACACCCCTGGGATCACTTCATTGGCTCTTCTTGACAGAGGCTCAGTTAATTAATCAATGGGGCGGCGAAAGCTGACACACTCTGGCTAGGCTTATAAATGCCCTCAGGCTGATAGCCTAGTACCTACCTATGAACCTATAATAGCTGCATATAGTTCCCTGATCGGACAGCTAGTGAATGCAGGCAATAAGGGCTGGGCATAATATTCAGCTTTCTGTGTTCACACAGGGTAGGGAGTTTGATTCCCTGCTTTAATTTGTATCACCCTATTGTAGAAGGTGGGGGATTTGAAGGGCATTTGTGTGGCAGCTTGTCTGATTGAATGTGCTCGTAGCTGTGAATCATTTTGTTATTTTGGGGCTAAGTATCTGACTAGTAGCTCCTTAATTGAGTAGTTTGAGAGGGATACCTAGAAGCTTTGCAATTTCATGACAGCAATGTGTTTATTTTGTTTTCTTTGCAGGTGGGGAAGAGCAATTTGGACATCAGTCGGTGACCTGAAGAAAGTGGGTCAGCGGTGGAAGTGCAGGTACCGGTGGCTGTCTCCATTGATAGAATGGTGTACAGAGGTGCTCAAACGGGGAAGCGTGACGTAACAGTTGCAGGCCTGCTGGAAGTTGTTAGATGTAATTAAGTCTGATAGGGTGGAGGCTACGGTGGTTGGAATGGTGTACAAGGAGGTCACAGGATAGCTGTTACTCATGGTGCTTTAGGGTATGTATGTTGTATTTGGTATAGGGTGTATCTTGGGACTGGGTTAGGCAGGGTTGGGGAAGTTTACGAGGGGTCTAGGGGTTCTTGCAGTTGGGACGGATGCACAGCTTTCATAGGCATAGGAAGTTACTAAGTTAATGGTTTTGGGCCCTTAAGTCAGTTATTTATTAATGTTTCAGTTATGGTATTGTGCAATTTTATTTGGAAGATAGGGTATGTTGCGGGAGGAGTCTGGGTTGAGCTGTGGTAAACAGCATGATAAGTTTCAGTTATTCTGTAGTTGGGGTGGTTTCCAGACTAATGGTTATAAGGTTTTCATAAACTAGCTTTGTTCAGGTAAGTGAGATTTCACAATCTAGAGTGCAGTGCATGTTGCTCTTTGTTAAGACGAACAAGGGTGAATGTTGTCCTGGTCCGGAGGGCACCTAGGTGGAGCTGTAGGGGGAATTTGTATCTCTGTTTTTTGTAAATGGTGGTATAGCAGGATTGTGGATGGTTTTAATTTTCTTTGCCTAATCATTACTTTTGTTAAGACCTTCTGCCTTGGTAGAAGAGTGATAATTTTATCATAAAATGAGACCTTGTTTTAGTTTGCAGTGGAATCTGTTGTACCGTTACTGTGGCAGTTGGGAGGTAATTTTATGGGGATCTTTGGTGGGAAATTTTAATTTTCAGGGTTGTTTTGCATCTGGTAGTGTCTGCATTTTATGCAGTTGATAAATGAGAAATGCCCTTGGTGTTATAATGTCTCAGCAAGAATTTGGATTATGCATGTGTGGACTATTTACAGTCTTTTCTTTTACAGATCATTCTGAATGCAGATGGGGAGATGCAGAGTTGGTACTACTTGGGGGATGGAATAAATGTAGACTTGATAGGTGAGAGAAGAAGCTGAGGAGGGTTTCAGCTGATGGAGCTTTATGAAAGGAGGTCACAGGTTGCCAGTAGTGCAGCAGAATATGGATTTGTTCCTTTGTTGTGTTCTTCTTCCCTGCAGTCACAAGGTAATGTCTTGTTTTGGGTTTATCTGGTTTAGGGATCATCAGGGTTGAATTTTACACTGTTTTATTGGTAGTGGGGGTTTTCTTTGGAATGGGTCAGATATTGTTGCAGACATGAAGGGTAGGGGATTAGCAGGATGCATTGCATACGTTAGGCTTGTAAGCTAGATGGGGGGTTTTGATGAGAGGATTTAGCTTTAAGTTACTGCAGTTTCAGGTAAAACTGGGTTAGGTTGATCCACTAATTTCTGGATGGTAATAACGTGGCACAGACTTTGTGGGATCTGGTGGCACTGGGCATTCTCTAGTTTGTTGGTATATTATGTTGTTTAGTTTTGCCTGGCTTGGTCTATTGTTGGTAGTGGTTTTGGGGTGTATTGATACTGGCCATGATGGTGGTTTAAGTGTCTTATTGTTTATAATGGGTAGTTGGTGTGATGCCAGCATTTTATTAAATGGAATTTAAAGAGATTTAACAGGGGTATTACATTCACTGGACAGCAAAAAAAAAAAATGTAATTGGGTGGTAAAATGGGGTTGCAATATGGCATGGTGGTATGCAATTGCCTCAGCATGGGTTCAGTAGCAGTGGGCTTAGTAGTGGGTCCATGGCTGGTAATGCTTTTCGTATCATTGCGAGGCTTCCATTGGTTGGGTGGTATGGTTTAATTAGTTCAAGGGCAGTGGTTATGATAGGCAATGAGGTTATAGTTTGCTACCTTAGCAGAGGAGAGGGGTCAGTAATTTGTTTTCAGCTGTTAGGTACTTGGCTGTCTGCATTAGTTATGTATAGGGTTAAGAGGTAATGACTTTGATCCATATTGGGTAGTGAGTATTGGGTGCATCAAATGTTGTTTGACCTAGTGCCTTACTGGTGATTAGATTGCTTGAATTTGTTCGGAGAGAGGGGGAACAGCCTGGTCAGGCTGGTGGGCAGAGAAGAGGGGCAGGCTTGTCCTCTTCTGTTCCCCTTCTTGCCCTTGTCTGTTCCTCTTCTGGTGTTGGATGTGCAATTCAATAAGTTGGGAAGGAAAGTGAGTGGTTGCTCTATTGGATAATTTAATAAGCAAGCAGACCTGCTTATTTGTTGGTGGTATAATTCAATAAATTGAAGGTAAGTGGTGTAACGCTGCCTTGTTAGTGCAAGGATGAGTGAGCAAGTGGGTCACGCTGCTTATTCAAGGGTGAGTGGTTACACTGCCCTTATGGTTATTTATTTTATCTTTTCTTTCATGAATCTCATTATCACGTGTCACGATTTGGTTGAAATTAACAACTATTGGTTAACAATCATGTTTATAGAGGTTTTTGGATGTTTAATAAAGGTCGTCAAATGTCATTTGGTGCTGTGTGTTTACTGAAGTGGACCAGGACAACATATTCTTCATAGAAACTAGGACAAATGAGGTTTGGAACAGACCATTATGCCTTGGGACTTCAAGTGGGACTAGATAAATAGAGTAGCCAGAATTAAGAGGATAAGGGGAGGATAGGGTTAAATGGGATGGAGTGATCTTTAGGAGGAAATGAGGTAAGGGTAGGGAGGGTTTTAAAGGGTTTTGTCAAGTGCAACTGAGGTAGGAGTCACATTTTTGGTGTGAACTTGCTCCCCTCCCTCCCTCTTTTTATCAGTGCGTATTGTGGTTATTTCAGTTTGGATAAGGTAGAGAAGAGGGGCAGGCTTGCCCTCTTCTGTTCCCCCTCTGGTGTTGGATGTGCAATTCAATAAGTTGGGAAGGAAAGTGAGAAGTTGCTCTGTTTGATAAGTTTCTAAAGCTAGCAGAGTTGCTTATTTGTTGGTGGTGTAATTCAATAAATTGAAGGTGAGCAGTATAACGCTGCCTTGTTAGTGCAAGGATAAGTGGGGGATGCTGCTTATTCAAGGGTGATTGGTTACACTGCTCTTACAGATATTTTATTTTATGTTTTCTTCCACGGATGTTATCACCACTTGGGTCATGAGTTGGTTGAAATTAATAACTATTGATCAACAATCATGTTTATGGAAGTTTAATAAAGGTAGTCAAATGTCATTCAGGGTTGTGTGTTTATTGAAGTGGACTAGGACAACATATTCTTCATAGAAAATTGACAAGCCTAATACGAATTATGCAAATATAAGCTCACTTGACTTACCTCTTCCTTTCCAAACCACCAACTTTTACTTATTTGCAGTGATATAAAAGTGGCAGTTAAAGGGTTTACAAGAGTAAAAAAAAAAAAAAAAATTAAACAGATGTTAGAAATACAGAAAATAAGATTAAGGCTGCAATGACGTATGCAAGAGTATTTACAAAAGTTAGACTGGTAACATCTTCCCACATGACAAGAGGAGAAGGAAAGAACTTGCTGCTGCTGCAACAATTACAAAATGCTGTTGGAAAATTGTATCTTACATATTATAAATCACAGCCTTTATTTAACATTTGAACTTCCAAAGTGGGCATGAATCCTATAAAATCTCATGATGGAATGTTATTTCCAAAAGATGACCTGCATCCCATTTTCTCTATTTGAAACACACAAGCAAGTACATCAGTTTCAACCCTAACTACACAAAAAGTACACTAAAGGGATTTAAAAACGCATGACTTATAAAATCACGACGTGAATGAACTTGTATATTACAACTACTGTTGTAATATCTGTTCCTAGGTGACAAGAGACTGAGCTGCATTACTGGATGTAGGAGAAAACAGTCACAATCAATGGATGTGTTCTGAGTCACTACTAAGGTACTGCAGACCGAAAACAAAAACAATAAAAGTAACTATTGAAGAGCACAATGAAGCTGGTAATGAAACTCAGGCAAGAAACGTTAAGCAAATTCAGCTACTACAAATATCAGAATACAATTATTCAGTTGAAAAACACATACAAAATGCTGATGCATCAAAGTGTTATCAGTAGACATGAATCATACCACTGGAAATAAAGCACATTAAAAGAGCCAGAAAAGGAACATTTTAATAATTTTACAGACTGAAACTCATTTATAGATAAACAGAAAATACATTGTCATGTTAGCTGGCTGAAAGCTTGAATGGCAGATGCATTTGGCATTTCTACCAATAATATTGAAACTTAACCTTTGACTGAAAATTTTTATTCACACCCTGGAATGAATGCAATATCAACGTTCTAAATACATATATATATATATATATATATATATATATATATATATATATGGGATTTGTGGCTGGTAACTTGGTAACTCAACTCTGTATTATGACATATAGACTCTACTCTCACAAGGATGAAGGTGCATTGTCATTCATGTGTCATGATCTCCAACATCTCCAGGGCTCTCAGAACAAAGTATGACTAGAGTATGGTGGTCATCCATATGGGCATAAATGATCTGGTGCAAAAAAAACATAAGTGGTATGGAGAGAGACATTTCTGAGTTCTACATGCAGGAAAGAACCCTACCTTTGCCAATAATGATGCTTTGATACAAGGAAAAGATGAAGAATTTCAATAATTTTATGAATAAATTGTGTCATTTGGATAGGAGCTAGTATTTGTCAGCATGGGATGAAGTGCTTAGACAAAGAAGGCTTGTGCCTTTCATTCCTGGACTTCTATATACTGGCAAATGTCTTTGTTACTCCCATAGTGCCTTTTAGACAGAGTCCAGCTAATAGATTGTCCAACCTAAAAAAACAATTCAGGCACCCTCAATATTATTGTAGCCCTGCTCAATGCTAGGAGTCAAAATAATAAATTGCTTGACATTGAATCTTCCTGCATTTGTAACACATTCATGTAATTTTTCTGAAATCTGGTTTAAATTTGAGGAAGCACCTCTATTATAGTAGGGTTTTGTGTCTACCAAGCTTTTAAACCCAATTGAAATTATGGTATCCATATTTAATAAGATCACTTTTTCTCAAGGCAGATTCCCAGAGATACAGAAAGTGAATTTATTCAAATTCAACTCACTCTAAATAAAATCAGTTAGCAGATCATAGCATGCTAAAGTACCCCCTTGATGATTCCAAAACACGTGTCCAGTACTTAAATACAATGGATGAACTTTAAATACACAAAAATTCCATCATCTTGGTGATATTAGCTACCCATGAATAAACTGGGAGACCTATACCTCAAATGAAGGCTAAGATCAAAATTCATCAGTTTCATAAACAAACATTCCCTGAATCAAATAGTCAAAGACCCCACTAGCGGACAAAATGTTCTTGACCTGGTCTTTACATATATAACATCTATGTGCACTTTCCAACTGGTGTACCATTCCCCAGTTGAGACTGACCACAAATTGGTAACTTTCTCACTCAAAATCCATCAACTAGTACATGCAAACATAATAGTATTCAAGGATTTAAAAAGCATAAACTTGCTACAATTCTGTGATGAACAATCAAAGTTGAAGGATAAATGTAACACTCAAAATGTGGATGTGACTTGTAGTTGTACATATGGATTTTATGCACATCCAAAAACTGTATAAGCCTGTCCTGTCCCTACCAAAATTAAACAAAATGGAAGGGTAAGAGCAAATGGGCCTGGTTTTCCACATGTATACATAAACAATACAATAAAACAGAAAAAGCTCACTTGAATATACAGCAAAACTAGATATGCACAAATTAAGGTCAATATCGAAATGTTAGTAAAACAAAGTAAGGTGTAGTGGTATGTCTGAAAAAATTCGACGTTGTCGTCTTCTCCAATTGTTCATGTTTAACAAAACCAAGCTTGATATTCACTGCACAAAGTAAAGGAAAGTAACTTAGTGTTATTTTATCTGTATATTATTTTAAATGTTTCCTTCATATGCAATCCATTCTTGTGAAGTCTACATGAAAATGCATATGAAGAAAACACAACTTAGTGTTATTTTATCTGCATTTTACTTTGCTTTGCTGTGCGCATTGATTATCAAGCTTGGTTTTATTAAACACAGACAACTGGAGAAGAGGATGCTGTGGAATTTTTTCCAGATATACTACTACACCTCACTTTGGTTTACTAGATTTTCTTGAAGGTGTTGATTCTAGAATCACCCATCCAACCTTTGTTATTGGTAATATCAAAAGGTTATTCAAAGTACTGAAGAATACCATCATAAAATTTTCCATGAACTTAGGCTGGCATCAAAAGCTGCTGATAATTACAAATTATTCTTTACTTACATCAGCAAGTAACAAAACAACATTGAATTGTACTTTGAGTTTATTTGTATTGACATTACCAACTCCGATACAGTGGACATTGCAAATACAGTAGCAAACAAATTCAGTGCAAACTTCACACCATCTACGCAAATTCCTTATATGTCTATGCTCTCAAGCCCTTCATATAATCATAAAAGAACACATGGTAAAACTACTGTAAAAAAATATTCTCTAAAAGACCTGATAGTATACCAGGCTGCCTGCTGAACAGCACTAAACCTGCACAGGTGGATCCACTCCTACAACTGTTTAACCTGAGCTTTTCAACCAGCCTTATCCCAGAGGTTGGCACACAGCAGTAGAGATGCCACTTCACGAGTGTGGCTCCACCAAGAATGCCAGGAATTACAGGCCCATCAGCCTGATGAGCCTCATCATCAAAGCTATGGAATTGGTCATAACAGACCCGGTCAACTATGATTTAAAAATCTTGTAAGACTTGACTCCCAACAGTCTGCTTTTGTTAAGGATAGATCCTATCTAATGAATGTGGTGAATTATTTAAGAGGATAAAGCAAGCTGTTGGCAGTGCTAAGTCTGGCCATACAACATACCTAGATTACACCCAAGCTTTTGTGACCATACCACATGCTGACATTAGCAACACACTAAATGTACTCTAAACTGATCCCTATGTACTTAAATTAATAATGAAGTGGGTGAGGGACAAAACCCATCATGAAGGTGTCTGGCAGGTCCTCAGAGAGCATGACGGTAACCAGTAGGGTGTTGCAGAAATCTGACCCAAGACCTTTGCTATTCAGCATAATTTTTTTTCTGATCTCCAATTTAAAAAAATTGGGAACTTTGATTAACTAAGCTTGTATATTATGGTAAACTAGGTGATATCCTCAAATCCCCTTCAAGATATGCAAAAGCTCTACGGGGAAATTGCATATATCTATAGCTGGTGCTCTGAAAACAGGTTAAAACTAAATGTTAAAAAATGCAATATTGTTGCATTTGAAAAACAAACCTTCCACCCAGCAAATAGTATAGAAAACAGCCTACTCTAATGTGAAGATGTTGTGAGAGACCCTGGGGCATGAGGAGATGCTTCCTTTGATCATGTTACAACAGTGGTAAGGAAATCTGTCTGTCTGGCAAAGATGTCTGCAAAGGATATTTCTCTAGATCCAACGTTCTTACCCCTATAAATTCTGCACTGATCAGGCCCATCACTGATTGTAATACTCCCGTTAGAATGTATCCTATTAATTATATAAAGAAGGTAGAGAGTCCCCAAAGGTTCCTGAAAAAAAAATCATGGGCCTAAAGGAGCTCAGCTACCAGGAGAGGCTAGAGGCCTTGTTCCTGTATTCAGTGTCCTACAGACTCCTTAGGGTCGATCCATTCCTTTCCTCCTGGGCCATTAAGCATCCTGCAGTCTAAGACCTCTTGTTTTTTCACAAATCAGATAGTGCATTGAATACTAGAATCGGAGATCTGAACTTGCTTGAGCAAATAAACATATCACTGTAGAGAGATACATTTGTCACATAATGACTACCTCTTCTCTGGAAATAAAAACCTCTTCAGGTTGAACAATGTGTAACACATTCTTTATGAAAAATTAGACAACTGATGGGTATTAATAAATTAATCCCAAATATGACTGGTCTATAGCTTCTTCAGAAACAAGTTAAGGTCTAAGGATGGGTAACAGCAAGGTATAAATGACCACACAACCTGGTTGCTTTGTGCATTTTATTATTTTAGGACTCCATAATGGATATAGTGCATTCCGCAATTAGTTTCTGTACATCTAGACTTCTTATGCATCTGCAAACATTTATCAAACACTCATGGCATATCATGATTTGCATCCATGTTTTATCATACATGCTGCAAACTTTTCCTGTAATCCACCATATTTATGCCCACATACTGAACATGCAGTGTATAAAAATGTACAATCCAATATATCATAGACTAGCCAAAATAGACTCTAATAACAAACTGTCTTGTACTTTAATAAAAGAGTAAATAAGATAAAAATAAAGCAAAATGCAGGTTTCATTTCCCATAATGTCAGCTTTGTGGATATTGATATGAAACTTAATGATTATGAGGCTGACAGTGGGAAAAAAAAGAAAGTAAAGCTGCAATGTGATTTACGGGACTATAACCACCAATCAGCAGAAGGGACAGCAGAAATCAGGCTTACAACATAACAGCAGTTATAAAAGACAGCATGGAATTTCACTTTACTCTTCAGAAGGGACAGCGAGGTTTCTTTTCCCCTTTAACCAGCTTCACAGGAACCAGCAAATTTGGAGAAACAGTTTTGCAGCACAGATTCATGAGGCAAGCAGCCAGCACAACATAATAGCACATTTGTGAGATATGGGCAGAGAACACTTCTGAAGGACACCACCACCAAGCTGAGGTTTTCCTTTAATGGATGAATATTTATCCATTTTGAATTTTGGATTGAACTTTACACACACAGTTTTACCCCGGTTTTATATTTTGAAATGTGACATCTTCAAACTGGTGCATAAACTGCACTTGATATGTAATTTTACACATGTAGAAGTGGATAGTTTTAAAGAGACTAACTTTGGGGATGAAGTTAATGACTCCTTTAGTACACAGGATAGTTTTTATTCTTGTATTTTGGAAGTCGATGAAACAAATGCTTATTTTTTTACTGGATACATCGAGGGTTAAATATAAAAGTTGTTTTATAACTTCTTTTTTAAATGAAATTGTCCAACAGTTTTCTGAAATGTTTAATTTTGCAGCTAAGGAAGCCTTTAATCATTTTATAATGAATAAGTATAATATTTTATATAATATGACAAAAGCTACATGGACTGCTTTGAAAAGCTTAAGTAATAGTAGGAATTTGAAAATGAAAACAGGAGATAAAAACAACAATATAATGATAATGCATTACAAACAGTATATGTATATATGTTATGCACATTTGGAGGATCAGTCCACATATGTAAAGGTTGATAAGAATATAAATGATGAAGTGGTAAAATAGTTTCTTGGGTTACTAGAAAAGGGATACAGGTTAAATTATTTAAGTAGATATTATGTTAAGAAATTCAGAGTGTAATGATATAGTATGGCTACCTTTTACTGCTTACCAAAATGAATAAAAAATTAATTGAACTACCTGCTCATTCAATTATTGCTATGAAAAAGTATTTTTTGCACAATGTAGGTTTATTCTTATGTGATTGTCTTTTTCCTTCTGTTATGAGATTCCCTTTGTATATTAAGTATACCGCTGATTTTTTAAAGATTTTTAAAATAAAATTATGAAACTTTGTTGGACTAAAGGCACGTACTGAGTAACTCAATGTCAAAAGTTTGTATACAGACATTAAGTATGAACACGGTGTAGAAGCTATTAAGTTTTAGATGATAGTCCAGTTTCCTGTTATGTAATTGAAATATTATATTTTTGTCTTACTAATATACATATATACATATATATATATATATATATATATATACACACACACACACACACACATATATATATATATATATATATATATATATATTTTTTATTTATTTATTTTTTTTCAAAATCAAACTAAAGGTGTAGCCATGGGAGCTCCTTTTGCTCCCATGTATGCTAATTTAGTTATGGGACTATTTGAGCTAGAATATTTGTATTGACATAATTTTGTGAATAAATATGTTATTAATTATTTTAGATATATAAATGATGTAATAGTTATTTATGAAGAAGGAATTAATGAAGTAGATGATTTTAATAATTTACAGAGTAAGAGATATAACTAAATTTGATGGTTTACAAGTAGGAAAATTGCTTTCTTTTTTTAGACGTACAACTGGAGGGGATGAATATTGAAATAATTAATTAAAACAACTATTTATAAAAAGTCTTAAGATGGTGGACAATATTTATATGGGAGTAGTTGTCATTCTCCACATTTAATCTAATCATTGCCTTATGGAGAGTTATTACATCTCCAGAGAATTTGCAATCATAAGTTTACTTTTCATAATGAATTTGAAAGAACTATTTACATGTTTATTAGGAGAGGTAATGAAAAAATTATTTATGGAGTCATTTAGAAAAGTTATAGAGGGAAATGATTACAAGAGTGTACTCAACATTTTTAAAGCCACTAGAAGTAGGATAGTTGAAAATAGAGCTAAGAAAGATATCTAATCTGTAACAACTTATATATTTTCCACATAAGGTGGTTAGTTTGTTGAAATACTATTGGCTATTTTGGGTAAAAAAATAAAGATTTTTGTTATTTAATTAATAATACACATGTAATATATTATAAGATGATACATAGTATAGGAGATATGTTGGTATATTTATTTTGTTCACCCTACTTGTAAAATAGATATGTATTTGGGTACATTACAGTTGGGCATCTTCCATAGTTGAAGGTGGTGCAGTTGTAAGAATGTAGTTCAAGTTTTAAATAGGATTAATAATTATATTTTTTTCATGTAATATGTTTACTTGTAATACTGAGGACATTTTTTATGCCCTCGGATGTCCACACAATTATTCTATATCAGGAAGAGTAAGAGAGCTTATAAATGTAAATTACAGGAACTTATAAGGGATACAAAAAAAAAACAGAAAATAGAAAGTGTGGTTGCATTACATTTTAAACTGTAACATCAAAGCAATGCTTCATTATTAGAGGGTACTATTTTGGAACAATTGAGGTTTAAATCTGATGAGGAAAACTTACTTAAAGATAAATTATTATATAAAGAAACTGTCTAAATTTTAAAATATGATACTTTATCCCCTAAGGACTTAACTGTGGAGAGCTATTGGAAGTGTTTAATTTGATGTGTTCTTATATTTTTAAGTAGCATAAAGCACTTTAAGGGTTAATTGACTGTTATTCAAAAATAACTGCTTGGCTGCTTTTCACTACTTATGTATAAAATATGTGTTGACATTTGTTTTCTTTTGTTACTCATTGAAGGCTTTTGTCAAGGGGCTAGAGTTTAATAAAGTTCACTGAGGGTCTGTAGCCTTTGTTGTTTTATTCATTTCCCATTTACTTCAGTAAAAAAGTAATTTTACACACTAATATATGAACATACAATTACCCAAAACAATGTTTGCCACAGAAACTATCTTCCTTGAAATAAAATACTGGAATCAGGAAAAAAAGTTAAAATTTAAGCAAAAAGTAAGACTATAACTTCAACCAGACAATAAAACATGGTATTATCAACAAAATTTACCTTATTCTAATTGATTATGCTGACTAAACTAAACTAGAAACATAATTAAAGTATAAAACTAAGAAATTCTAGCATAGTACTCAACTACTAAAACACATCAAAACATTTATAACAACACTTCATAAAAATGACTAAAATTTACCTCAGAAGCTAAACTGGGAAAAATACTTCTCCTTCATATAATATATTCATAAAGACATAGGAAAAGGCCTTCTTAGCACAGACTTCGGTAATTAACATAGCCCATTGAAGTCAATGAGAGATACTAATGTATGCAAAAAGCATACACAATGGGGAAATGGTTCACATGGGGTCTAGTTAGTGTGACATCTGAAATATTTGCAAAGCATGACTACAGAATTTGAAACTTCCGCGGTGGTGCAGCGGTAGCATTGTTGCCTCACAGCAAGAGGTTCTCCTGTTCAATTCTCGGCTTGGGTTGGGAGTGCCTTCTGTGTGGAGTCTGCATGTCCTCCCCGCAGTCAAATGGGCATTCGAAAGACATGCGTTGAATGGGCGTGCCTTCGTTAAAGGTTAGGCGTCGGGCTGGCAACTCGACGCCATAAAAAAAAAACCAACTGCCAATCATTAGCGGACCAGAGTTCCGCTGTGGCGACCCCTAACCGGGAAATGCTGAAAGACAAACAACAACTGATGTCAACACTCAACACAAAACTTATTCTCTAAACCTTATGGTGCAACATATTTCACATTCTGTAGCCTCTACGACAGCTGCTGCCCCCATCAGCATGAGGTGAGAGTTAAGGACCATGCGACATATGTGTAGCTCAGGAATTTTAAGGGCAGAGTGAGAATAATGAGGGCATGATCTTCCTCACTGACTTATGTCTGCCCCATCTTGCAACTGAGTTGCCTGCCTTGCAATCTGGAGAGCTTGCTCCTGCTTCCAAAATGCACACCTCCACCTGCAAGTCGATTCGATCTTCTTCCCTGCCAGGATAGACATGCCCATGCTTCCCACCCGTGTCATGAAACCAAGTCACCACTTTATCACAGGTCAACTGTGCCATAATTAAAACTTATTCCTCTTTGTCAGTAGCACATGCTAGCTTCAAGTAGGTGAAGTACGTATTTATAAATGGAAAGTCTGACCAATAGTTTTCATTATATTTTCATTATCAGTTATTTTTCTATAATGTATTGAGGGTAGTATTAGGATTTGCTTAATTTATTAATTTTAACTATGGTTGGTCATAGATCACATAGTGCTGCAAATGCCATTTTCTAACTGGCTAGCTGTGATCCACGTTTTATTTGATGATATTATTTTAAGATTTTAATTTAACACCCTATTTCATTGTATATGTCTAAGTAGGTCAACAAGTAACACATTCATCTTTGTTGCTGGACATCAGAAGACTGTGGGTTCTATTCGAACACTAGGTATTGTAGGATATAAATTGCATGTGTGGTGGTACTACTGTTTTTAGTTCTGAAGAAGTCCTGTGAATGATTATAAAGGGAATAAGAGTGCTTAACTAAAAATAAAGTTAAACTGTTTATAGAATTAGTCGTGCTGTGAACAATGCTTTTTTTTTTTTTCAAGGCCAGTTTCTGCTGTGATTTTATCATTTTTTGGAATCTACTTTTCTACAACAGTGGGTCTATCTAATAGATTTTGAGTAAACAAATGTCGATTTTAACAACATTTGACTTAATTACTGTCTCCCATATGTATGTGTGTCTTATACTCTCTCTATTTATATAGATAATATATACGTATATGGTATATCTCTCAGGATCTTGCCTCACAGTACCCTTTAGAATGTGGTAATATCTGCTTAACCATGCACACACCTTGTACTTTATTGCATGCTCAATACAAATGTATGCCTATATGATCTTGCAAGCAATTCAAGGTCAGTCCTACTCTGGAACTTGGTGAACATCCTCACCTCAGACTGAGAGGGCTGGCATGAGCCACTCTTCTCTAGCCCTTACCAGGTAAGCCTTCAGTATCAGAGTCTTTACGCTTGTTTGTATTATCTGGTCTGCAGCCAGGCCTTGAACCCTCAGAAATTGAGCTGGTTGCATGAAAGGCAACACTTGCCTGAGGAATGCGTGAGAAGTGGACCTTTTGAAGTTGAAACGATTACAGACACAACGCCAGCATTTTGAGGTTTGTTTGGCATGTAAACTCATACCGAGCGGTCTAAGGATCCTCAAAATGCCTACCACAGGTACCGTTTATTCTGAAATCTTATATAAATGGCAACAATTTAACATTGATACCAGTCTACGCTATATGTCTTTACTAAATGAGTTTTTTACCCGAAGAAACTGCACTGTGTGAACGTATAAAAGAGCAACAGGACTATATTTGCTCTAACTTTTCTGGACCTACTGCAGATAAACTAATTGAACGATTGTTAGATAATGTTTTTCTGTTTGAAAAAAAGGCTGTTAGAACAGAAAAAAAGTAAAATATTAAGGGATACAGCTGATTTCAGAAAAGGAGAGGTCTTCTCTTGGCCTAAAGTTGATAATAATAATAATAATAGGCAGCTCAAATGGAATAATGGTATTACTAATAATTTAAAAGTAAATAGTGGGAATACTGAAAATGTTAACTTTACTGTGAACTCTGATTGTGGTCGTAATAAGGATATAAGGGACACAGGTAATTCTTGTATGGAAGTGAGAAATATAGGTGTTAAAACTATTGCATTAGTACATCAAGACAATGATACTCCCTCTAATTACACCCACAAATGAATGTAATAATAGGGTGACTAACAATTGTGTTACCTTAGGGAATGATGATATTACTACTATTCAATCCAATAATACAGATAAAGGTCCTTCAGTGAGGCAAAAGGTGTTTAATTATAGAGATAATTCGAACTGTAAAGAGCCTGCCCCTTTCCCGATCAGCAATTATCGCAGGAGTGGCAGGGACAGATCTATGAGCAGAGGAAGGCAGAAGAGGAAAGTCTAGGAAGGAGAACATATAGGTCCCACTATCAAGAAGATGTGGGAGAGAACTGTAATACATTAGTATGGAACATCTCTAGCAAAATTTTATCTTGTGAAGAATTAAAACTATTGAAGGGCCTGACATTCATTCCCTCCATGAAAAGTGATTTAACCGACACAATTGTAGATGCTAAAATGTTTAGTAGGAATTTACAACTAAAACTTGAATTTGGAAATTTTTCCCATTATAGGGAAAGACCAACTTTTAAAAAAACAAGTACATATATTCCAGTTCCACATCTGTTAGTTGATGCATTTTCAAAGTTGGTGGAAGATGACTTATATAGATATTATAATGATAATAGACAGAAGATGGTATGGAAATTTGAATGTGAATTTAAGAAGAGCATTAAATGAACTTAGAAAAGCTACTACCCCGTGGTAGTTATGGATAGAGAGGGTTATGTTAACAGTATGATTGAAATGTTAAGTGAAACTACTTTCTATTCTGTTATTAGCTTAAATGATGTAGAGAGATGTATCCTGAACATATCCCAAATAGTATCCAATCTTTATGTAAGTGGTCTCATAAGCAAAGACCTGTCTGAGTTTTTCCAGGTTGAATATTCCCTTCTGCCCATTATGCAGGGTCTCCCCAAAGTTTATAAGAATCCCAAACGACTGCCCATGAGACCGACAGTAGCGGGTCGGGGATGGGCCACTGAACCTATGTCTTTATATGTAGAACACATTTTTGAGACCTGAAGTCAACACATATAAATACATTCTAAAGGATACTAAACAGTTCCTTATTATGTTATATGAATGTAGTAATAATTATCCTTCTGATTTGACCTACTGGTTGGTCACCTTAGATGTCCAGTCATTATTTACAGTGATCCCTAACATTGAAGGCTGGGAGAGTATACGTAGATGTCTAGGCTTATATGGTAAATATTCTTCACCACAAATTGAAGTTTTATGTTCCTTGTTGGAGGTAGTACTTAAAAAAACAACGTATTTATGTTTAATGGGACAGTATATATGCAAAAAGATGGTGTAGCTATGGGCACTTCATGTGCCAATAGCTACGCCAACTTAGTGATGGCAGATTGGGAGAATCATAAATTATTCACTTTATCCAGCTATAAGAAGAATGTTATATTTTATACCCATTTCGTGGATGACCTCTTTTTTATTTGGACAGGTGATAAGGATGAACTAGACACCTTTTTTAATGAGATTAACAGTCTAACCTCATATTTTAAATTTACTATGAATATGTCACTTACAAATATACCATATTAAGACGTGTATGTAGAAAGGTTGACTAATGGCTTACTTAATACAGGTGTATAGAGGAAACTTGGTCATAAACATGCTTTGCTACATAGGGATAGCATGCATCCTGATTTTGTCTTTTGGAATATAATTAAAGGACAAGCTATGAGGATATCCCGTCTTAATTCCAGCAATTAAACATACAAAGGTGAATTAGCTGACCTACAAAGTAGATTGCTCCACAGGTCCTATAGTTTAAAAGAGATCTTGTAAGGTTTAGATGGGCTAGCTATACAAAGGAATAAGGAGTTGTGGTATTGTATGAGGAAGTCAGGAGTGTCAGAGAAGTATGTAAGAGTGGTACAGGATATGTATGAGGGTAGTGTGACAGCGGTGAGGTCTGCTGTGGGAGTGACGGATGTGTTTAAGGTGGAGGTGGGGTTACATCAAGGATCAGCTCTGAGCCCTTTCTTATTTGCAATGGTGATGGACAGGTTTACAGACGAGATCAGACAAGAGTCCCCATGGACTATGATGCTTGCAGATGACATTGTGATCTGTAGTGAGAGTAGGGAGGAGACCCTGGAGAGATGGAGATATGCTCTAGAGAGAAGAGGAATGAAGGTCAGCAGGACTAAGACAGAATATATGTGTGTGAATGAGAGGGAGGATAGAGGAATGGTGAAGATGCAAGGAGTAGAGGTTGTGAAGGTGGATGAGTTTAAATACTTGGGGTCAATAGTTCAAAGTAACGGTGAGTGTGGAAGACAGGTGAAGAAGAGAGTACAGGCAGGATGGAGTGGGTGGAGAAGAGTGTCAGGAGTGATTTGTGACAGACGAGTACATGTAAGAGTGAAAGGGAAGGTTTACAAGAGGGTAGTGAGACCAGCTATGTTATATGGGTTGGAGACAGTAGCATTGACAAAAAGGCAGGAGTTTGAGCTGGATGTGGCAGAGTTAAAGATGTTAAGAATTGCACTGGGTGTGACGAGGGTGGACAGGATTAGAAATAAGTATATTAGAGGGTCAGCCCAGGTTGGAAGGTTTGGAGATAAAGCCAGAGAGGTAAGATTACTTTGGTTTGGACATGTGCTGAGGGGGGATGCTGAGTATATTGGGAAAAAGATGCTAAGGATGAAGCTACCAGGTAACAGGAAAAGAGGAAGGTCTAAGATAAGCTTTATGGATGTGGTGAGAGAGGACATGCAGGTGGTTGGTGTGACAGAGCAAGATGCAGAGGACAGGAAGAAATGGAAACAGGTGATTCGCTGTGGTGACCCCTAACGGGAACAGCCAAAAGAAGATGATGAGATATACTAAGGAATAACCAAGCTGCACCATTCTTTATGGACAGGAATGCTTTAGTTAACACTGAGAATGAATCTACTAGTGACCCAATATGTACTGAAATGAAAGTTGTATTGTACTATACACAAGATGTTAATATGATTAAGAATATTTTTATCAAACATTGGGATATTTTAACTGTTGATTCAAGTATTAAGAATATAGTTGGAATTAAACCACACTTTACATACAAGAACAGGATGAATTTACACAGGCTCCTGTGTTATCCATCAGATAATAGGATGACCAGCTCACATATTAATTGTTATTGTACTATGCCCTGTAATAGTTGTAATTTTTGCCATTATATAGATAGCAGTGCTTTTTTTATACATCCACTGAGCTTACAAAGGTTTGATCTTAAGACCACAGCTACATGTGCTTCCAAACATGTTGTATATTTAGTTACCTGCATGTTATGTCCAGCATTTTATGTCGGAAAAACTGACAGGAAATTGAAATATAGGATCAGAGAACACCTTTATAATATTCGGATCAGATCTTGTAAAAATGCTCTTTCTAAACATGTTATTGAAACATCAGAGGATCATGTGTTTAAGTTTTTAGTAATGCATATTAATATACCTGGCCAAAGAGGTGGAAATGTGAGGAACTTTACAGAACAATGTGAGGTGAAGTGGATTATAAGAACCCGGGTCTCAATGATAAGGTCTCTATGAGACCTATAATGGAAGGAAATTACAGATTATTTAAATTTATGAAGTTTTTATACATGTTGTTGTCTTTCGGCTTTTCCTGGTTAGGGGTCACCACAGCGGA
This sequence comes from Protopterus annectens, assembly GCF_019279795.1. NCBI lineage: Eukaryota > Metazoa > Chordata > Ceratodontiformes > Protopteridae > Protopterus > Protopterus annectens. Next base: position 669,730,250 of record NC_056748.1, on the reverse strand, counting down.
ACTCCGGTCCGCTAATGATTGGCAGTAGATTTTTGCGTGCCGAGTTGCCCGCCCTGACGCACAATCTTCAATGAAAGTACGCCCATTCATGCATGTCTCCAGACAGAAGTCACTCTAACTGAGAATCGAACAGGACAATGTCTTACTGTCAGGCGACAGTGCTACCGCAGCACATATACATATATATTAAAATTTTGTTGATTTTAGACATGTTTAGCTTTTAATTATATTTGTATAAACTAAATATATAAATGTGCTTTTGATTGTCATTTAAATTGCTTTATATACTACAGGAAATTACGTCATCTGATTTTAGGTATTTAAGATGTATGTTTTTAAAAAAATTATGTTGGCCTGAGGAAGCCCAGAAGGGTGAAAGTGCTTGCCATTGACTCATTAAAGTTTTATGTTGGAGCTAACGCTGATTCCTGTTTGACTCATCTCATTACCCACATTAAAGTTTACGTTATTTTATGTGGAGTATTAATTTCAGCCTTGGTTTGTTCCTGACCTCCGCTTATTTTATCATTATTTACTTTTGGTGTTACAGGAACGTTAACACCTGGATAGCCAGCCTTGTAGTTTTACTGTTTATAGAATTAGTTGTGCTGTGAAGAATGCTTTTTTTTTTTTCAAGGCCAGTTTCTGCTGTGATTTTATCATTTTTTGGAATCTACTTTTCTACAACAGTGGGTCTATCTAATAGATTTTGAGTAAACAAATGGCGATTTTAACAACATTTGACTTAATTACTGTCTCCCATATGTATGTGTGTCTTATACTCTATTTATATAGATAATATATACGTATATGGTATATCTCTCAGGATCTTGCCTCACAGTACCCTTTAGAATGTGGTAATATCTGCTTAACCATGCACACACCTTGTACTTTATTGCATGCTCAATACAAATGTATGCCTATATGATCTTACAAGCAATTCAAGGTCAGTCCTACTCTGGGACTTGGTGAACATCCTCACCTCAGACTGAGAGGGCTGGCATGAGCCACTCTTCTCTAGCCCTTACCAGGTAAGCCTTCAGTATCAGAGTCTCTACGCTTGTTTGTATTATCTGGTCTGCAGCCAGGCCTTGAACCCTCAGAAATTGAGCTGGTTGCATGAAAGGCAACACTTGCCTGAGGAATGCGTATGCTGCAATGGACAAGAGCTTATTGTCATCTCAGTAAAAGTACTGCTCTGTATGTACAAAACATGAGGCAATGGCATAGCCAGTTCAACCTGCACCCTGTGTCATTCCCTTAGTGCTGCTCTCCATGAAAAAAAGGACCTTTACATGAAAAAAAAACAGCAATACAGAAGCCAGTCCATGCTCTACTACTCCCACCTCCCCAAACATATCTTCAACTGAAGAGCAAAAAAAAGCCCACTCCTGGCAATATACATGCCTCCTCCCTCTTGTTCATAAACCAGTCAGATCAAGATTCTAAGTTTTTCTCCCAATCCCTCCCACAGATCACATTTTTGTTAATAAAAAAATATTTTTTGGGAAGGAGAAGAGCTACAGTGTGAGGCAAAAACATATGACATTGGCATACTGGACAGTCCCTCATGGTATAGACATTGGCTTTGATGGCAATGCACAGCTCTGCACCAAACTGCGACAATCTGCATCACATAATGGATGACATATGTGCAATCCCTTCATCATATTACCAAATACCTTTTATGGAATTTTTATTATTGCTGTACCTGCACATCACTTCATCGATTCCTACGCATGAAGAGTTGATAACAGCTTGTCTATCCAATGATTGTAATTTGACACTGTCATCTTCACTGGTTTACTGAGTCCCCATTGAATTCCTGTTGCACCAAGCATGCTTCAAATCATATCTTCCCAAGAATCAAAAAAGTCAAAAAGGTGAACCCAAAAACATGTAAGGACTATCATGACAAATTTTTATGTTTCACTCCCTGTACTGCTGCAGATCCTCATCAATTTCTCTGAAACTACATAAAACACTTTACAGGAAGTATTTTTTTATTGTGTATTTATTATCACATGGCATGGTGGCACGGCCAAGTAACTGACCAGCAGGTAAGCTAGACCAGGCAGAAGCAGTGTAGTTTGCAGTGGGGCACTAGTGCAGGGCCAAATGCAAAGTACTTGAAATAACATATTTTGGGAAAGTCAGTGCATGAGCAGAGATATCATAGCAGAGTAATAGGAAATGGCTTCTTTAATACAACATGCCTTTGCTTCCAGGCAAGAAATCAGGGGAGTAGTAACCTGCTCCTCTGTATGGAGAAGGCAGATGTAAGATGGTAGACATTATTGGGACTTCTAGAGGAGTTTTTACCCCATGTTTTTGGAAGTGTTCGTAGTGACTGCTTGAGGTCAGGGCAATCTGGCAGGAGTTCGGTGGAATATCTGCATTTAATTGCGAAGCCTCTAGTAGCAGAAAATCAGGAGGTTACCACTGTTATCACATGAGTGAGTCTGATAAAAAAAAAAAAAAAAACACTCTTTTTACTAAACAAAGTGAGACACTTTTAAAACTTTTCTTTGAATAATACTGACCATTTCCCCTAACCAGTGTTTATGGCCTTATAATTTCTGAAAGTCAATATTGTACAACAAATGTTTTATTTTATGGCCTAATTAATAAAGGTGAAGCCTGGGAAGATTGTTAATTATTTAGGATAAGCTTGTACTTCTCTGTAGAGTTATAGCTAGAAATGCAGCAATCAAATGGAACTTTTTGTTTCACTGGAACTATAAGTTGTGTTGGCAATATTCACTGCCTATTATTCCCCTAGTGAAAGTAAAGCCCACTTTCTGTTCTGCCAATAAAAAACTCTCTTTTGGAGGGAATCAGGTGTGTTTCCCATCTAAAACGTGCACTTATGTGTCTGTGTGAATATTAGTCTGGCAGTGTTCCCCTCCCCCCAGTCTTACATGGGGACATAATTAGCCTGAACCATGTCTTGCCATATCACCTACCCCCTTGTTTATCTCATGCTATGCCAGCTTCCTTGCCACTATTCTATAATCTTTTGTCATTATTTGTCATTATTTTGCATGTTATTTTTCACTTTGCAACAAAGCTCTTTGTCTTTAGCACTGTAACACATCTAGCTCTATCTTCTTAAATGCCACCCTGACTATTTTTGAAGCAGCCTAGTTAAGTGGTCTGGTTTCAGAACAAACACTGTAATTTTTAAAATAATAAAGTAGTATGCCATTCCTGTACTATGTACTAAGGATGTTGAAACACAGTATCTAGACAAAACACATCTTACCAGATATAACCCAGGTGATTTAAAAATAACTGTTTGAAAACTTAAAATTATATAAAAAATTGCAACCTAGTGGGTGAAACCAAGCAGCACAGCGGGCAATTAGAAAGTTTAGAGCTGTTTAGCAGAGACAGAATAGTAATAGCTGATGTAGGATGTACTGTTGCTATTTCTTACAAGAGTTATCTCTAATAAGAAGAAATAAATCATTCACTGCAGGTCAAACTGAGACAGCATGAGTCATTTAAAGAGTGCAGTGGGAGGTTTGTTAAAAGCAGGAAGTTGTTACTTGCTTTCAGAGTGCATAAGTAGTGACAAATGTAAACACGCCATTGAAAGAAACAAACAGGAATAAGTCATCTGGGTTGTAATGTGATTTAAATAACATACAAAGCATGGAATGTGTAAAATTTCCATTGCTTTTTGTTTTTAAGATAATGATTTATAATCAGAAGCAATGAATATAATGTGCATAATTTTGGGGACCTGATACCCACAGACATCGCTTGCAGATATTGAGCAATGTCTGACATACAGCACATCGATGACATGTTCAAATGTTTCTATTTTACTGACAACTCGATGCCAGAGCATTCCTCTCAATAGAAGCAGTCTGTTTTTCCCTGAAATTACTATTTATTATCCTACCTCTAATTTAACTATGGATATCTAAAACCAGACATTTTTGTCAAACACTCATCTTCTAACATCCCTTGATGAGCTTTTATGCTTCTTGATCACTTTAAGTGCCACTGTCCTCTGTCACGTCTGTCAGCTGAACTGTGACAGTAAGACAAGGTAGATGAAAAGTACAACACAATCAATAGTCTGAAATGTCTGTAAATAATTCTACTAGGTAAATGGGACATAGAATCTGCAAGATTTGTAATTATGCATATCAATAAGGCTCTTTGTTAATTTTGCATTTATTCTGCATATGCAGTTGTTATATTTATAGTCATACATGAAGGAGATAGTGTTACGCAATAGGTGCAGGAGTTAGTGAAGTTATTAGAATAGCAATCAAAGGGTCCCTTGTCCTTTTTTTTCTTATTTAGTTCAGTAAGGTCCTCCCTCGATGCAAATATTATCAACACTTGACTTGTTCATTTTAACTATGGGTATGTTTTTCAAGGTACATCTATATTGCAGTACAAATCGTGTATTCCTATTTTCACTTGATGCCAGGCATCTACATGCTTATATTGGATCAGAACATTACACCGGTCAATAAACAACAAAAAATAAATAAAACTGTGGCAGAAGAGAAACCAGGTCCAAAGCCATGCTAACAGTTCTCAGGAGTTTCTCACATAGACTAAAGGCTAAATATTTTCTGTAAATAAGATTATGAAACATTTCTTCCAATAGTGTTAAAGAGCAAATGGGGTAGTAGTGCTTAGCATGTAAGGGACTTGAGTGTTTGCATAGCACTGGCTAGTTCTAGTTTCTGCTGGTGGTGGTGGGGATTGTTGTTGTTTGTAGTCACTAGTTATAAATGGCACAAGGACTTAACACTCAGTCCACAAAGACTATGGGAAGTATACAAAATGATATCAATGTTGTATGTATTAACCAGGGGTGTGCCTACAATATCAGTACATGTACGGTATTGAAAATAGAAGAAACAAGGGAAGAAATCAAAACTCTATCCCCATTCCTATTATATACAATGGCCATGTTTGAGTTCAAGGGTGCAAATATATGTACAAATATAAACTCCTCTGTGCACATGGAGCACATGGGAGCAATCCACTACTGAAAAGACAAAATGTTGCAGCTTTCTTATATACTGTGACTGTATTTTAACAGTTTCTTAAGATATTTGCTGTTATTTTTGCACTTCATAGCCAAAATAAAAAATGTACTATCTACTGCTGCTTTAAGTAACTGCACTGTATTACATTGCATCTGTTAGTTGTAGGGCTGTTGTAGGTAGTTTGTCTTTCTTGCTACATTTGTGCTCCAAACCAGCATTACATTAAACATTAAGAAGGTGTTTGTATGCACCTTTGTGGCAGAAGTGTGCTAATCTGACCTGAGTTGGGGATTGCTGTGAAAGGCTTATTGTGTGCTTTCCTGATTGGTGGTTAGCTTAAATCTTGCTTCTCTTTGCTCGTATTTAACCCTCACATTTGCATGGTGCCCCTCTTCACTCAGTGGTGATTAGCAGTGCCTGGTATAGCCACAAAAGCCTAGAAGTTCAGTTTTTCCCTAAAAAAAATCTGTCAATGAAACCCTTCAAAGCTTTTCTGCTGCTCTAGGAGCAACTCAGTTGCACAGTCTAGAGAAACTAAAGGTACTGCTGCTTAACACTAGGAGTCTAAACAAGAAACTGCACTCACTGGTAGTGAATCCCTTCTTACTTTAGAAGATACTGATATCTGTGGCATCACCGAGACATGGTTCAATGGCATGGAAAGCATCCCAGCTGTGCAGAGCTACAATGCCTTCAATATGTTCAGACCAGAAACTGAGCATGAAAAAACCAAAGGAGGAGGTATATCCATCTTCATTAAGGATAAGTACACCTCAAGACTGGTCAAACAGTATGAATCTCTTGAGCTACTCCATGTCCAATTAACTATAGGCAAAGCCCCCTATCACATCTTAGATAGCTATAGGTACCCCACCATGAAACAGGAAAAGCATACCGCATACCTGAACTTTTTGGAGTCACTTGCCATACACCTCAAAACCTTAGTCATAGATGATTTGTATTATCCTACCACTGACTGGAAAGCATACTCAACCACAGACATGCTTGCTCAGAGGTCTTGGACTCTGTTAATACAAATGATTTGGAACAGCTAGTCAGCACTCCCACAAGAGGCTCAAATGTCCTGGACATAGTACTCAATAACATGGGACCCCATTGCACCCGCCCCCCCATGTGATGTCCTCCCTGGTAAGATTGCACCATAAATCAGTCTAATACAATGTAATTTTAGGACCAGATACCCCATCAAGATCAAAAATGCTTAAGAATTTTTCAAAGACATACTTCCTTCTACTAAGTGATGGTATAAAAAGGTTCAAAGCTCCCTTGACACAGCTATCACAGACTCCTTATGCAGAGGTGTACACCAATGCCCTGTATAACCACTTAAACAGTTGCATAGATTCCACTGTACTTTAATGGATTAAAACCAGGTCTTGCTGAAAAAACAAGCCACTCTGGTGAGCCCCTAGTATAACCAGACTATACAACAAAAAAAGAAACTAATGTCCGAAAACAAATGGGAACTGGCTCAGCAGAGGATGAAATCCTTCTCTACCTTAAACTAAGAAATTAGAGATCTTGTCAAGTCCTCCAAAGATAATTATGAAGCTAAAATATCCTCCCTAGCTAAGGATAATCACAAGCATTCTTTAACTATTTCTGAAATCTAAAAGATAATACCTGGCTATGCACTGAACTGGTTGTGGATATCACCACCTATACTCAGCTGGAGGTAACAGCCAACCTGCTAGCTGACAGATTTGGAATAAACTCCCCACCCCATCTGCTCCAGTCATCCCCCAAAGTATACCTACCACCATTCATCAGCCTATTATCTCAAGACAGCAGGTCATCTTAGTGCTCTCCAAAGCCAAAAACACTATCAATGAGACCAGACAATATCCCAGGTTGCCTTTTAAGCAACTGAAAACATGACCTAGCAGACCCATTTGGATCCCTGTTTAATCACATTCTGCAAACTGACTATGTTCCAGCAGAATGGAGGGTAGCAACAGTAATCCCTGGGAATTATAGGCCCATAAGCTTGATTAGCCTCATGTGCAAGGCCATGGAAAAAAATATTATGGACATTATTAACAAGGACATAGGTAATCTTCAAACTCTGGACCCAACCCAGTTCAGATTGGTTAAAGGTAAATCATGCCAGTTAAACATGGTTGACTTCTTTGAGAAGGTCACCAAGGTCCTGGACGAAAGAAAGACAGTGCATACTCTCTATCTTGACCTAGCCAAGGCATTTGATGCACTCTCCCACTGAGGTATTATACAGAAACTCCCCATCTGGCAATTTCCCCCACACTATCAGATGGGCAGCCAGCTGGCTCACTGACAGGATACATACTATCAACAAGGGGAATTCACCTCTAGTAAAAGACTACTCACCATTGGTATACCGCAGTGTTCTGTGCTTGGCCCCTTACTGTTTAGAATTTATTACTCAGAAGTCCAGGCAAGCTTGTATGACCTGTGGCTAAGTTCACTGACGATTGCAAATTGAGAGCAATCATGAAGTCCCCCAATGATATTAATATACTGCAGACAGGGTTAACACAGCCAAAGCCAAGAATTGAAGATAAATTTAAAAAAATGCATTATTATTCCCTTTGGGAAACTGACATCCCTGCTAATTACATTACAGACAACACCCCTCTAAGTGGAGACCCACTAGTATGTGATCTGGGTATTCAGGTAGATCACAATCTGAACTTTGACGATGTATCCACATTAGAAAGGAAATCCTTCTATGTGAAGCATCTTATAAGTAAAGGCATCACAACTAGATCTAAGGACATTATAATTCCATTATACCCAGCCCTCATCAGACCAGTATCAGAGTACAATGCTCCCTTTAACATGCACCTTACCAGACACCTTAAGCAATTGGAGAGACCACAGAGGTTTCTCCCCAAGAAAGTAAGGGTATACAGAACAAGTCTTAATTAGAAAGACTAAAAGCACTGTAACTGCATTCTGTCTCCTACAGGTTGCTAAGGAATGACCTGTACTTGGCTTAAAGGGCAGTCTCTGACATGGCCCTGATGGAAATGTTACACATCCGTAAATCAAACTGCACAAGGGTTACTCTCTCTCCAGAGATCCTAATCTAGCGTTTGAGATGAGCAGATCATGGTGGACAGAGAGATACATCTTCTAGAGACTGACACTTCTCTGGAACATGCTTCCATTTCAATTGAAACCGAGCACATCCCTGACCCTGTTCAAATGCAGCCTATATAAATGGATGAGTGACCGCAAATTCACTCCTGGGGTGGCATCCATGTCCATCCTGGATAGAGGAAGTAGATATTAACTACCATAGATGCTTACCTCTGTGAACTCCACTCACCTAATCACTGATAAGTGCGGCAACTCAGGATAAATATGGCTAGGCTTGTAAGGGCTCTAGGGCCGTTAGCCTGGTAACTTTCTATGAACCAATGAAGTGATTAATTATATTAAATAATTATTCCTAAGGCCAAAAGATGAAATATTACCTGATACCCTGGTCAGACACTAAGCATCTTGGAGGCTGTTATAAATAAAAATCCAAGATACAAATAGGTTCAGAACCTGTAAACCATACCTAATGTATGCTTATCTGCTAGAGTCAGACAGCAGATACCTATGAATGATGGATATTCACATCAGTCAGAAACAAAAAGAGAAATATTAGAATTTAACAGCATTTAAAAAAATAAGTCAGAAAGCATTAAAATTAGAACTAGATGTTAAAACCTAGCTGTAAATGGTAAGATTAAGAATGCTACAAGATTTCACATTTCCACTAAAGCTTAGGTGGTAAGGAGTTTTCTGAAGTAGGCAAAACCCGGATAATGTTGCTGGTATTTATATGTGTGTGTGTACATTTGTATGTTTGTGTGAATGCTCATGTGTGAGCAACAACAATTAAACTAGCTAAATTCAAGTAATGCAAGACTATAAACTTAATATCTATTCTAAATATCATGGAATGTCTGCTTATATTGTTAAATGCAAACTGCATCATCACATAACTTTCATTAAAAAAAAAATCACTGCATTAGGGAGCTGATGAAAGCATTTGTTTTCCTACCAAAAATGTGATACATCACAGCTGATGAAGTATACTAGCAGGAGAGTCCACAGTGCTTCTTTGTTTTCAGTTACTGTTCACACTGTTTAAGGCCAGGTTCTGTGTACTACTGTTGGAGGTATGTACCTAAATGTAAATATGTATGCAAATAAATGCCATCTGGGTCCAATGGAACACAGAGCTACCCTGCTGCTAATGCAATGTCCTACCCTAGTCTCAAGGACTTTAAATTGCTCCATGCCAATTTGTTGACAGCACCAGGAGTAAATGGAGTTGTATCTTCAGTGTTGTGGCACAGACAGAAGACGCCCTGACTATGAGCCAGTGAACCAAAGTTCAGTTAGCTGCTAGAATGTTGGAAGGGCTATGTTGGGTAGGATGGAACTGAGTGGCTGTTGCCATTCTGGGAGGACTGAGGTGTCTGTGTTTCCCCAGTAGGTGAGACTTAGATGTAGCATAGGATGTTCCACCCATAGAGCATACGCTTGTCACACACATGCTATCCCTGTGCAAGAGCAAATGCTGAGTACGTTGGCATGCAGATACATGCTTCCTACTGTGGTTTAGACTGAGCAGTGCTCATGACAGCCACTACAAGAGGTCTGAGGTGGATGGTAAGCTACTCCATTGGACTCGATAACTATCCCACTCCCTACCACCAGACTCTCAGCATTTGGGGAATGAATGTGTGCCACTTGGAAACTAGACCACCTTCCTCAGAGCTAATGTGATAGCTTTACTGGTAACTTAATTAGAAATACATATTAAGGATAAGGAGGTTGGAGAATGAGAGTGAGAGAGAGTCATCCTGGCTAACAGCAATAACAGCAAGAAGAGCATAGGTGAGCTCCATACTTCAAATGCTGTGCTGTCTGGTCTGGAAGTTGTGCGTGCACCTTTCAAAGGCTGCCATAGTGGAGTTTGCAAGCCTGCCACGGGGTGGAGAGTAGGGAATGCATCCTGGCAGTAGTCTTGATCTCTCACTAGTCCCAGAAATGAGTCACAAAATGCCCAGGGGAGAGGTAGCTAAGGTAGGGTTAGTAGACGAGCTGATGGCAGGTGATAGTCAATGTGGGGAGCTAAAAAAAAGATGAGGAGATGACAAAGTTATAATATAAGATTTTCACCTCAGAGAAGCAGTACAAATGTGGAAGTGGAGTTGGCATGTTAGTCAAAGTCTGTCTATCTTGTAAATGAATCTTAGCAAAGCTTTCTTACTTTAAAAGGATGGTTCTTATAAATCCTTAACACAGATACAAGCAGCTTAACTTTATCAGACATAAAACGTGTCTACATTCCTCTAGACCAAAATGGTTATTTGAACTGTCAATGGCAGTGCAAGGTTACAATGCTTATCATACATTCAGACTACCCTCTGAAAAGGACAAAAAACAAAAAAACAAAAAGGAGGAGGTGTTTCAATTTACATTAAAAACGCATCACACCTCATGATTGGTCAGGCAGAATTACTCACTTGAACTAGTCCATGTCCAACTGACCATAGGCAAAATACCCAACCATATCATGGCTAGCTACATGTCCCCATCCATGAACCATGAAAACCACTCCACATACCTGAAGTTACTAGAATCATTTACCATTCAGGTCAAGACAGTAGTCATGGGCAATTTTAACTACCCCTCTATAAACTGTGAAACATACACGGTAATGAAGATTCAGGCTCCGAGATTCCAGGACTTCGTCAATGCAAACACTCTGGAACACTTGGTCTGTACTCACACTAGGGGTTCAGATATCCTTGACATAGTACTCTCAAACATAGCGGAGCATTGTATCCCCCCCCCCCCTCCAAGTGCAATGTCATCATTGGTAAGATTGGATCATAAATCGGTCTCCTTTGAAATAAATGTAAGAGTAGTACCCACATCAAACCCTAAAACCATAAAGAATTTTTACAAGGGAAATTGCATTCTATTAAGTGATAGCATAAGTAATTTTAAAGCTCCCTCTAACTCTGAAAAAACAGAGAGTTATGCAGAAGTATACACAAATGGCCTGTACAGCTACTTAAACAACTGCATAGAAACAGCAGTACTTGACTGAACTAAACCAAGGTCTAGCCAGGAAAAACAAGCCACCCTGGTGAACCCCTGGCATAAATAGACTATACAATAGAAGTAAGAAATTCTTCTCTAGAAGTACGAGAGAGCTTGCACAACAGAGATAAAAAAACTTTATTAATCTCAGGAGGTAAATCAGGGAAATAGTCAAGTTTTCTAAAGCTAAATACAAGACAAAATAACCTCAAAAAGCAAATGATAACCACAAAGCATTTTGTAGTTATACCTGAAATCTTAAGGGGAAATGTTTAGCAATGTGCTGAGTTGGCTATAGATGGCACTACCCTTTACTCAGCCAGAAAGAAATAGCAAACCTGCTGGCAAATAAATTCAGCTCAATGTTCACCCCCTCATCATCTCCAGTCACTCCAATTGAAATGCCCCCTACCATTCTTATGAATGTTATCACAAAAGAACAGATCAATGTGCTCTCTAAAGCTAGAAACATTGCATCACTGTGCCATAATGGAATCCTAGTTTGCTTATTAAATAGTTTGAAATGTGACAAGCAGACCTACTTGGATCTTTACTTAACCACAGTTTCTAGACAGGTTTTGTCTCTGTAGAGTGGAGGACAGCAACAGTCATCCCTCTGCACAAGGGGGGGGGGACCATCAGAAGACCCAGGAAACTACTGACCCATACTAGTCTCATATGCAAGGCAATGAAAATGATTATTATGGATCTGATTAACAAAAATATAGGAAATCTCCAGACTCTAGACCCAACCCAATTTGGTTTTGTCAAGAGCAGGTCCAGCCTGCCCAATCTGGTGGACATATTTGAAAAGGTCACCAATGCCATAGATGAGACTAAGTCAGTGAATACTGCCTACCTAGACCTGACCAAGACATTTAACATAAAACCCAACTCAGGTATTATAGATAAACTTACAAAATTGGGCATAAATTGGGCATAAACCTCTATATCACCAGATGGATGGCCAAATGGCTCATGGACAGGACACATATTTAGAGTAGGAGAATCGACATCCAGAAAGAGACCAGTCACCAGTGGTGTACCACAAGGCTCATTGTTGGGCCCCCTTCTGTTCTGGATATACTTCTCAGATGTCAAGGCAAATATAGATGGCCTTTGGCTTACCACATTTGCTGATGACTGACAGTTGGAGCAATCATCACCTCCTCAAATGATGTTGATATCCTATAGAAAGTACTGGCACAGACTAATGACTGGTGTCAGATCCATGGCCTCAACCTAAATGCAAAGAAGTGCATAATAATACCCTTTGGGAAATCAAGTACCTCTGCAAATTACAAAATTGATACCACCCCCTAAGAGTGGACCCGATGGCAAGAGATCTCAGTACTTAGATAGATATTACTCTGAACTTTAACCACCATATGTATCCACTGTGGTGAGGAAATCCTTTTACATGGCTCAGCTTATAAGTAAAGGCATGGCATCCAGATATAAGGATGTCATATTCCCAGTGTACTAGGCCCTCATCAGACCAATAATCAAGTACAATGCACGCTTCACATGTAACTTGGCAGGCACCTGTAACATTTGGAGCATCCTAAAAGGTTTCTCAATAAAAAGTACACAATATAACTAATACAGCATATGTGGGCTGATTAAAAGCCCTATCACTGCATTCAGTTTTCTACCAATTACTGAGGGGTGCTCTATGCCTGACCTGTAAATCAGCATCTGCCACAGCCCTAATGAAAATGTTATACATTCATAAAACTAGCTGCATGAGGGTTACCCACTGCAAGGATCTAAACTTGATTTCTGATATGAATAGATCATACTGGAGAGACAGATATGTGTCCCAGAGATTGCCCCTTTCCTGGAATAGGCTTCCTATTCATGTGAAGCAGAGCTCTTCTCTGACCATCTTAAAGTGAAATCTGGAACAATGGATGGGAAATCGCTAATTCATTCCTTGGGTAGGGCCCATAACCCTTATGGACAGAGGCAATCTGTAAAAATTGTCAAATCCCCTCTTGCTGATCCTTATTATCTTTCATCTAGGGATAGAAAATTGTGTAAAATCTGGGTAAAACTGGCTAGGCTTGTAAGGGCTCTTGAGCCGTGTGCCTAGTAATCTCCTATGAACCCATGAAGAAGATGCATTACAATAGATACCTGATGATATTAGACATAAATTACTGTTTCCATATTTTCACACAATGTCCTGATTTTTGCCTCCTCTTTTTAATCTGTTTCTCATAAAAGTTGTGTTTTTTCTGGCAAATCATTGAGGACTGTAGTCTGTAAAATAATGACAGACATTGTAATTTCAGACTTCACACCATCCAAAAATGGATGACAGTTCAAAAATCATTATTCTGCCAACTTTCTAAACTTGCAATAGTGATACTGAAAATCTGTTCCTATTTATGAGCCTTTATCACCCCACTGTTTTTGTTGATTGAGAGCTATGATATTAACTTCAAACAAAATGTTCATCTACATCATTAGCCTTCTCGATACTCCTCAACCAACCTACTCAGCCTTGCAAAAGTAATCACATCCCCTACAAAATCTGCTGAAAAGCTGGGCAACACATAGCAGTGGACTGGATTTGTTACTTATATGTATATAATTAGAGTGACAGCATAATGTTGGCATGCTGAGTTAAACATGTCAGCTTACACTGTTGGCAATATATGAACATATCTGTCTAATACATATATGCCAGAACCATCAAACTGTTCAATAATGTTACTGCCAAATTCATAATTATCGCTAATGAATGCATCGTTCATAGTAGATCTCCATCTCTAGATGATGATATATCCTGCTTTACTAACTGTCGAATATCCATTATTATTCAAGTATCTCCCCTTAGAATGTCTATGGAGTTAACTGCAAATCACGGTCCAGGGAGGATAAAGAACTCTGTTCTTCCACGCTGTATACCAGGAGACAATTAAAACAGTAGAAAGCAGAAAAGAAAGAGGGAACAATGTGTAAGGGGCATGGTATCCATTTGTGTTCTATACTGGCAGAAAGTTAAGAGAGTAGAAGAGAAATAAAGGGGGATATTTTTAAAGGTATGGTACCTGTTTAGTAGCAGACACACATTCTGACAGTGTCACATGTCCATATGCTAGCACTTTAATTTGAAATGTATTATGCATGCTTTTAAACTAGGAAGGTAAGAAAATGTAGAAACAAGTACATGTATTCCCATGATTTTAAACCAGAAGGCTAAGGACAGGTAACAAACAAGTAAATATCAATCTTAGTAAATGAAAAAAAAAACATACAATAAAAGTTATACCTTAAAGTCATTAATGCCTCATTTTGTAAGCATTGTCAAAGACCTACCAAACTTTTAGGATGAGCAAGAATTCATTGTTTAATATAATTTTAATGCACAACTGCTAACATCATGCAACCACATACAATAAGTGAGTGCAATAAATCCAAAACGGTTATGGAGCACAAGGTATACAAATTCTTAGTATATTTTCCCTTCATGGACAAGAATAGAAACAAAATCTGCAGTGAAAGACCAGCTTGTCAGGCTGGCAAGGATGATTTCTGATGTTAATACATTTTACACTGAATGTGATCAATTGACAGAAATGTATAAAAAGAGAGGTTACCCTAAAGAGTTTTTGGTTAAAATAAAAACTGAGGTTATAAATAAAAGGAATTTGGGTATATTTTCTTCCAATTTTGAATAATTCCATCAGTTTACATGACCATTAGGAAACTGGTAACAACTGTAAAGAATTAGGGAAACCTTCTTTTAAAACAACCTATTCCTTGGATATCACTAGTATTTCAGAGGTGGTAAATAAGAATTGAAGGTTGTTTACAGTTGATTCTGCATACTGTGAAAAATTTGGGTCTAGCCCCTCCATAGTATATAGAAGGGACAGATCTTTAAAACAGATATTAGAGAGTAAAACATTTCATAAGTCCTTGTTAGGTAAACAGGTCACTTTTAGATGTGGGCGATGTGTACAATGTCAAGATATTCTGGTAAGGGATAGTTTTAATATCCTGCATAAAGAGTATAAAGTTAAGGGTCATTTTTATTGTACCTTGAGTATATTTGGCCAAGTGCTTACAGTACCAGGCTTAGTATGTGGGGAAGACATCCAGGCCATTAAAAGACTGCCTATATGAACATAAAAATGATATTAAGAATAAGAAATCTACCAGTGCTATATTTAAACATTTTCAGTGAATGTAAACCATCGATTTAGGTTTATGGTTATTGATAAAACAAAGAAGGATGTGCAAAGGAGGGTTTTGGATGAGCACCTTAATATGCAAGAATTAAAATGACAAATAAGATTGGATGCTATGTCCCCACTTTAACTAAATTAAGGGTGTACAATTGTTCCTGTTTTAAAATGAAAAATATGAGTGGTTGAATAATATTAGTATATATATATATATATATATATATATAAATATATATATATATATATATTTATGTTATTGTTATATAAAAACATTTTACATGATGCATTTAAATGTCTGAGATGCCGTGTGAGCTCAAGATGATTTGTGATCATACCTCTCAACTGTCCAGATTTTCACAGAATGTCCATATTTTTGCTTCATATTTTGGTCTGTTCCTCTTAAAATTTGTGGTTTTCTGGCAAATCATTGGGATGATTTGAGGACTAAAGTCACCAAATAATGACATACATTTGAGTTTCAGGCTTCATATCATTCAGAAAATGTATGTTAGCACAATCCCTGTTACTCTAGCAATGTTCCACATTTATAAGAGCAACATTTAATATCTGTCTCTATTTTTAGCCCTTTGTCCCCCCATTTTCTCAGGCTTTGTCCAGATTTCTTGTACTAAGAGGATGAGAGGTATGTTTGTGATTGTTTTTTTATGGATATAAAAATGGTGACTGGATTTTATAATTTGTTCTGATGAAGTTGCCATTGTGGAACGAAAGTGCTAAACCTTTGTATACTGTGGCTCATTAACCTTTTTATAATTTTGCCTTGAAGAGGCTAGCTGGTTTGTTTTTACATCTAGTTTGTGTAACTCAGTCATGTTAAGGTGATAGACTGCCAATCCTATTATTTTGAAAATTTGGATGAAAAGTGACAGTTAAGAGTCTTTTAATACACTTGCACTGTAGACAGTGGCAGTTTGAATAAATCAAACTCATCTCATTATAGACCAGTTCATCTAAATAAATATTCAAAATGCACAAGTATATCCTAGTATTGCAGATGTGAGGAACTGTACCAAGCCCTTTCTTTCTTTGATACAAAAATATGTTTT
Source organism: Protopterus annectens (assembly GCF_019279795.1). NCBI lineage: Eukaryota > Metazoa > Chordata > Ceratodontiformes > Protopteridae > Protopterus > Protopterus annectens. The sequence goes on along the minus strand of NC_056748.1, from coordinate 669,713,849 downwards.
CAAAGTTATAAAGATCAAGTATTATGGACCACTGTTGGATTCACAATACCTCCATTGCAGTATATGGAAGGAAAGTGGAGATTTTGATTTGTATTCAAAATTCTTACTACAAAATTATATATCTGCATGCATGTGAATGTACGCATAGTTTAGTTAAAGCAGGAACATCTTGTCTTATTTATGGTATTGTTTAAGCTAAAATTGCATCAGAGATAGGTTGAAATGTGTTTGTGTTCGATATATGCTGTTTTCTGTTATTATACCCATGTGTGTTAATGTATATACTGCAACCTAGGTAAATTTTACAAGTAGGGCTCTAAAATATTATGGATATTTTTTTCATTCTTGAAAAAAAGTTAAGAATTATAATCATACAGAATTCAAAAATTAAAGTGGTTCTGCATGTGTGTGTGTGTGTGTGTGTGTGTGTGTGTGTGTGTGTGTGTGTGTGTGTGTGTGTGTGTGTGTGTGTGTGTGTGTGTGTGTATGTATGTGTGTGTGTGTATGTGTGCGTGTGAAGGAGGAAGAGGAAAAGGATTCAAGAAACTTGGATATGCCCCACCTCTTTTGTTCCAGCTGCTTTTTCCTGCCCTGAGGGCCTGACCGTCTGTTTCTGACACTATTCTTTTTTCTTTTTCAGGATTGTGATGTCAGTTGTATGTCTTCAAAGTACTGTGACCATATGACATTCAACCCAAGATTCCAGACTGATTTAAAATGCTTAAAACAGTTCTTGAGAATACATTCTGCAGTTTTAATGTAACTGAAAGAAAAATGCAGTATTTGCTTTTTAATACTACAACATTTTTTATATAAAGTGTAAATGTGATGAAATGGTCAAAATAAATAGTAATCATTTAAGAGGTCGCTATTAACATCTTTCATTTTTGGCAATCACGTGGTGTAGGGTATAAAAGGAATTCTATATATACAATCTCCTTTTAGCTTATTCAGAGTACTACAGTATGTTTCAATGATATAGTTTAGAGTCCATTCTAATGCATATTGGTGCCACATTTACAGTTCTCTAACTAAATAAGATCATGTCCTTTATTATTACAGTGAAGGCTTATAAAAGATACACTTATAACAGTATTTATTTGCACACACGGTAATTATGATGCTGAGATTACAGGTGAACATAAATTAAGATATTAATTTTGTGATTTATAGATAGGGTTATACCAGCATTTTTATAGTTAGACTATGTTTAGACAACATATAATATAATATAATATGATATAATATAATATAATATAATAATAGTTTAATATACGTTAGATGTTTTTCTTTATTTATACATACAGTAATTTTGAATATTAGGAAGAAAGCTGTTTTATTAGTGATTTACAGATAGGGTAGTATTAGCATGTTAGTATAGCAGGTTATTTATTTTTATTTATATATATATATATATATATATATATATATATATATATATATATATATATAGCATTTTATGTATGGTCTTTGTATGTTTCTTTTACATTATATTATATGCTGTTTTTTTTATATATTGCCTTGAATGAAATTTTGTGTTTTTTGAGTGTATTTGCATTTTGAATGTACTTGTTATTTTAACTCATTTAACTAATTAATTGGTCATAGTTATGTGACACAGGATTCAAGGCTTTTAATGTTTGGGATGATTATTTTTGCAATCTTTGGTCTGAGGAAGCAACCAGGGCTGGTTGCAAAAGCGCTTACCTATAATAAAGAGCCTTGGATTTATATTGGATTTTACAGTGGTTTTTGCTCCTTCAATGTGTTTTTAGCAATGTTAGGAGTTTACGTTTTTTCTGGATAAATTAAGATATAATTAGACAACAGTTCCAGTTAAGATTTACCCTTTCACTCAGGAATATCCTAACTCTAAAGTACTACTGTAAGGCATAATACAATAGAGTGAGCAGTTTAAACATTTTACATATCTTATCTAATGCTTGTAACATGTTTTTGTATAAACTGCGAAGATTCCTGAACTGTTTAAAATTTGTAGTATTTAACTGTATAACAACTAGTACCTGTATGTTAGTAGTCTAGTAATCTGTTGGAGCTTATCTCCCCGGGACTCTACTGAAAATGGACATAAATCCAGTTAGACTATCCCGGTCAACAAATGCAAAATAAATACTAAATAAATATAATCTGATTCAAATGTTAAACTTATCTGTCATAAAATAAACTGTCAAAAACATAAACAGCTCAATAAGTATGATAGCAGATACCTTGGAAGTATTAACAGAAATTCATATAGATGTGCATCATTTCAGATTATTGGACATGTCCAGGAAATGAATACAGACAGTTTTTTCATTCTTTTCTCACATTTCTTGCTAAGCATTAGACATTCTCTCTGTTAATAGGCCAATTTGTTCCCATTATCAGACAACAGCTGACTGAGAAGGGCTGTCCTCCAGGCAGCCATGGGGGGTTTGAATCTTTTTTCATATCTGGCATGGCACCAAAGAGGAGATATGAAATGAGCCATATCTCATGGGCATCCACTCACTTCCAGAAGGGGAGTACTTTCAAGCAATAAGAATAAGTGGCTGCCTCTCTGCTCTTGACCAGGCAAAGTGCACCACCTTCTCTGCCACCCAGTGCATGCAATCGCCTGCTACCCCATGGGATTGTGGGACAAGCCATATCCATTCAATCCTTGTCCTCCTCCTCCAACTTAGCTCCTGCAGGGCCAGGTCCACTAAATGAATCCCGGTCACAGTTAGTTCTTCATCACTCTGTTGCACAGAGCTATGCCTAAAAATTAGTATTTGATTATAGTTAGAAACATGCATTTTATGTTAAGGAAATGATATTCTTTTTTTCTTAAATGAAGAACACAGCAGTTTGTACAGAAATGACTGTTAGATAACTGTCAGATAATTCTTAAGTAGAGACTGCAAACCCAGCATAGACAATTAATATATTACATAACTGGTGCATATTATCTAATGGTCAAGTCTTTCACTAAAAGCAAATATATATATATATATATATATATATATATATATATATATATATATATATATATATATATATATATATATCACATTCTCTGGCAGCAGGCCAATGAACAAAAAGTATTTATTTACTTTCAGTTATTTTATCAACACAAAATAATCAAGATCACATTTCTTTTCTGGGTACAACCAAGGAAGGTGCATCAGAGATACAGTAACAAATATTAAGGAGTGGAATAAGAACAGCTCATCGAGAAGACAGAAAGCTGAATCAGCTGCTGAAAGTTTATGTCAGAACTAGCTGACAACCACTGACTGGATGGATAAGACTACGTATACCAAGATACTTATTGCAGTCAGATTGAAGCCATGATGAGTGACATATTAAAAAAAAAGAAAGATAAGTATGCTTTGCTGCTTCAATTCTTCCCCTTTATGTTTGCATTTCACCACATTATCTAAGCAGATGCCAGCCAGTTTGTTTTGCTTCATGAAAATTATTCCCAGGATTAGCATTCTTTGATATAATGCATTCTATTGCTTCTCAGAACAAGAAAGCAAGCATGCGTCTGTGCAGCTGAAATTAAACTAGAATAAAACAAAGAAAGAAACTGCTCACATAGTATAACAGGGTGTACGATAAACTGAAAACATTATCCAAAAGTAAAATCTTCCTCTAGAGAAGTGCAAAACCACGGGACGGCAAACCAATCCAAAAGTTATCAAAGATGACAAATCAAGAGGCATTTATTGAAAAACATAAAATAGTTGAGCGCTTTCATCCCTGAAAGCAAATGGGACTTCATCAGAACTAATACCCAACATTTAGCCTCAGTTTAATTGAAACAGTTAGAATTCATGTGACATTTTAAATAAATATTCATGATGGAAAGGTGAGTTAAACCATACCACCAAATTATACTATACCTCACTGTAAAATATTTCTCCAAAGCCAACTTCATGCTTCTTAAGACAGAAATGGTGAACTTCATGACACCCATGCAGATGGACAATACAGTTACAACTGCTGAATCCTACTCAAATGCACTATATAAGCACTTACACAAATGCATGGATCGTGCTATCCCAAACAGAACCAAGATGCTAACCTCCAAAAAAAGGAAGCCAATCTGGTGGTCCCCTGCCATAAACAAACTGTACAACAGAAGAAAGAAACTGTTGCAAAAAAGAGTAAAATCCCATGAGTGGAGGAGCTCCCTGGTCAGACTCAATAAGAAGCTGAGATCCCTTATAAGATTCTCCAAAGCTAGCTATGAAAACAAAATCGCCACTAATTCTAAGGACAACCACAAAGCATTCTACATCTATGTCAAGAATCTCGATGGCAACACCCAGATCTGCTCTGTGTTGCAGCACAACGGCACGAAAATTAGAAAACCAACTGATATTGCCAACATCCTGGCAGATAGGTTCAGTGCTAACTTTACCCCCCCTCAGCCCCTAAAGGGCCCATATCTATACAGGAAGCATGCAGAGTCTCTGTAATCAGAACTACACAGGTAAAAGCTGCACTCTCTAAAGCCAAAAACACAGCATCCATAGGACCAGACAACATCCCAGGCTGCGTTATACACAAACTTCAGAACTAACTGGCTCCCCACTTAAGCACCATGTTCAATAATAGCCTCGCATCAGGCTTTGTGCCCACTGAATGGTGCACAGCAACAGTTATTCCACTCTACAAAGGGGGAGCCACCACTAATCCCGGGAACTATCAACCTATTAGCCTGATGAGCCTGGTCTGCAAGGCCATGGAACGTATCATCATGGAACTCATAAACAAATACATTGGTAACCTCCAAACTCTGGATCCCACCCAGTTCGGGTTTGTGAAAGGCACAGATCATGCCTACTGAACCTGATTGACTTTTTTGAGGCAGTCACCAAAGCCGTAGATGAGGGTAAGGTGGTTCACACAGCCTATCTTGACCTCGCCAAAGCTTTCAACACCATCCCCCATTGTGGAATTATAGCTAAACTCACTAAACTAGGTATAAATCCCTACGTCACAAGATGGATTGCCAACTGGCTCACTGACAGAACCCACACTGTAAAAGTTGCAGACTCCAAATCTGACCTCAAACCAGTGACAAGTGGAGTACCACAGGGTTCAGTCCTGGGAATTCTACTGTTTGGAATCTACTTCTCTGAAGTACAGGCTAACAAAGAAGGCCTCCAGCTGATGAAGTTCGCAGATGACTGAAAACTAGGAGCCATAGTCAAGTCCCCAAATGATGTGGACATCCTACAGAAGGGCCTTGCTGAGACAGATGCCTGGTGTCAGAGCCATGGACTCAAGCTCAGTGCCACAAAGTGCAGTGTCACCCCTTTGGTAAAAACTCAGTACCCATGAGCTACCACATAGGCAACAATCTACTTAACACTGAATGTGTGATACCAGACCTTGGGTCTTTGGAGCTTATCTCCCTGGGCCTCTACTGAAAATGGACATATATCCAGTTAGACTAGCTCGGTCAACAAATGTAAAATAAAATAAATAAATAAGAGACCTTGGGACCCAGGTGGATGGTAGTCTCTCCTTTGATAGTCACATCACCACAGTAGTCAGGAAGTCCTTCTACGTGGCAGACCTAATCATAAAAGGGTTCTCATCCAGGAAAAAAGAGGTAATTGTTCCTCTCTACTCGACACTCATTAGAACCATTATGGAGTACAACGCCCCTTTTGGAATGTACCTCACAATTTATCTGCAGCATCTGGAAAGGCCACAGAAGTACCTCACAAAGAGGATTACAGTCCTCAAACAAATGCCCTACACTGACCATCTCAAGAAACTCCAGCTTTATTCCATAGCATATCACCTACTCCGAGGTGATCTCTGCCTAACATATAAAGCTATGTCAAACCCAGAGCTGTTGGACATGCTGCCCCTAAAGAAATCCTAATCCCTCCCAGCTACACGCTCTAGGGACCTAAACCTGGTCACCACAATAAACAGAACATGCTGGAGGGATAGATTCCTGTCCCAGAGACAACCAATAGTCTGGAACAGGCTTACCCATCTATACCAAGCAAAGTTCTTCATTAGCACTCTTCAAGAAAAATCTTGATGAGTGGATGGGAAATAGGAAATACACCCTGGGGATCACTTCTGTGTCTCTGCTAAACAGGGCACAGGAAAATAACTTTCTTGGGTAGCGTAAGTCAGGGAACCTTGTTGGCTAGGCTTACGTAGGCCCTAGGGCTGATAGCCTAGTACCTACCTATGAACCTATGTACTTAATGAATGAAAAATAGAGAATAAAAACAAAAGATAATAGAAACAGAAATCATGTGACATTTTAAATAAATATTCATGATGGAAAGGTGAGTCAAACCATACCACCAAATTATAATATACTTAATGAATGAAAAATAGAGAATAAAAACAAAAGATAATAGAATCATATCACAAAAATTAAATATAAAATGCTGTTAAAATATAAAAACATTCACTTTTTAAAAAAAATTGTTTGTTTTAAAATCATACTGTAGCTTGAGTTATAATCCAGAAGAACAATAAAAATAGACAATAATTGGTAAATGAAAAACCAAAAGAAACTGATAGGATGGTTGAAAATAATTCATAAGTTTAAAGGCCTTAATTTTAAGGCAGATCAAATCAAAATATGTTAATTTATTCCAGGGAAAACAGAGGCATTTAACTTGATTTGACAAAGTAGTTCCCTTTGTTCCAGTCGTGCTTCCCAGGGGCCTCCTCCTATATTCCGGGGGATAACTTCCAGTATACCAAACAGGAATTTTCTAAAATTCTGACAAGTAATGGAGTGTTTAAGAGAATTATTTTTGTTCTGCCTTAAAATGTCACAGGTGTGTTCGTAAATTCTGTAGTTTTCTTTCCACTTTACCAGCATAAAAGCAAGATCAATTGGAACAGCAAGCAATGTAAACCACCCCTTTTGAAACAATTACCATTAGCCAGCTTCATTTTGGACTTAAAATAATTCTCTAAAGAAATAAATTATTATTCCAAAATTAATAAGCATTGAACGCAGTTTCCACATTTGCGGGTACCCATAAATAATCTAGTGGAACAGGCAAGTGGTACACTTTCAAATAAACTTTTAACATTTCTCCATGTGTTAAAAACAATTTTATGGACTTCCCCAAGTGTGTTAAAAACAATTCATCTGCCTATAAGACATTCCAGTTTCTAAATACAATTTCTTTAACAGACCTATAGTCTGAATTGAATTTTACAATCAAAGAGTTGGAGAACTCGTAACAGCAGTTCACACTCCATTTTTTTTAAATCTCGGGGTGAAACACATTCTAGCTGCTCAGACCAGTTGGCCTTTAAATATGTTCTTTATGTTCTTCTCACAAAACTCAGGGTGATAGCTGTTAAAATGTAAGCAATGATTAGAAAAAGTAGGTTTCCTATATTTGGATGGTTGAAAACACTGATCATCAAAATACTTCCAAATATGTACATCTAGGAAATCTACAATGTTTAAAGAATATTGGTAGGTGAACTTGAAAAATGAGGTAGTATTGTTTAAAAAGTTAATAAAGCCAGAAATTTGTTCACCGGCAATAGTCCAGAAAATAAATTTATCATCAGGGTAATGAAAGGTACACCTGCCAACAGATGTTAAATGCATTATTCAAAACAGTTTTCTACACCAGTGCATGACTACGTTTCGGTTACTGGGGACCTGTGCAGATCCCATAGCCACCCCATGTAATTGTTTGAAGTTTTCACCCTCAAAAGAAATGCAATTATTAAATAAAATGAGCTCCATGAGGGAGGTAACAAAGTTAATCAGGTGGCCGACAAGTGAAGTAAGGTTAACAAGGACCGAGTGAAAAAATTTGAAACCAGTTTGATGGAGAATAAGTAAATAAGTCAGTTATGTCTACTGTTAGAAAGCTGCAGGTTTCACTACACAGAGGTTGAGTAATCTTGGGCAAAAAGTTTCAAGAATTCCTGAGAATGCGGTTGACAGAGGGCAAAGAATTCTTTAATATACCGTCCACGAATACTACCAAAGGATAAGTCTTAGAGCTCTGAGCTGCAACTATTAGCTTGTAAGGGGGATAGTTGATGTCTTTGTGCACTTTAGGAATCCTAAAGGCTGCTGGTATAAGGGGATTTGAAATGTGGAGAAAATTATAAATACCCATATGTATAACACTCTGCATCAAAGAATCATCTAAGAACAAATCTATCTTTTTATATACAATAAAATTATATTGAGAGAAACTATGTTATAATTCTCAGTATTTGTAGCATGGTGGTCATTTTTATCCACCAGCACAGTACCAATCCTTTGTCTGGTTCCATAACTCTCAATGTATGATCCTGTTAAACTTTGGAATACTTCTTCTTCTTTCTTAGTTAAATTATAAAAAAAAAAAAAAAAAAAATCAAGAACAAAACATGGATCTTAAATAAAAAATATTTTTCAAATCTTTTCTCAGAATGGATAAATAGAGTGAAGGGGGGATTAAAAGTACTTTTTTTCATGCAAAGTGAGGTAACCGGGTCTGAACTGGTGATGGAATTAGGGGGGGTTGAGATAAAAATTCAATTTCCTAGTGAACATTTTAAGTTCAGGTACTAAGTCGGGGATTTCTAGCTGAAAATGAGGCACAAATGTGAAGCCTTTACTAAAAAGAGAGTGTGCTTAATGTAAGCATCAGTGTAATTATGGATGTAGAAACCTTTGAAAGGAAGCATTTTACCCTCAAGGGAAGACAAAATATGTAGGCCAGCAGTAATAGGGTGAGAATTGTGTTTTAAAACCATTGATGTCTTTACCAACACCTCGCTTGACCCCTTCTCCCTGATTTCGAGGAGGGTGGATAAGGGGGATGAAAAAAATTACTGTTCTTGGTCATCCTATTATGGTTCTCAATCCTCACAGATCTAAGTGGAGGAAAGTTAATATTTAATTCCTCCATAGATTGAATGGACAGTGTATCAGTATTAGTAACAGGTGGACCAGAAACAGAAAAAGTGGCATGAGTGATGTCAGTAAAAGAGGGTGAAATAAAAGAATTAGAGTGACCGGTGTTAGTACAGTAAGGCTTCTGTAGTAGATAAGCTATATGATTAACATATCCATTCAAGTCTCTACTGAGCTTTATTTTCTAGCTATGTTACTGTTCACCTGCCCATCATTTTTTTAAAAAATATGTTTATATTTAATCTTGTCAAACTCAAAAAGGTCATTGGTAATTTGGTTGTTTAAAATGGTTATTTCATCCAACAGTTTATGTAAAATGGAAGAATTCAAGTTAATAATAAAGTTCGTTAAATCAAACACATGTCAATCAAACATACATAAAAGATCAGAATGCTCTTTAGTCCCAGGAATTAAGCCATTTGGAAATTTGTACAAACGTAAACTGTTTGGTACTCTCTTTAAATTTAAACACTCAGTTGGGTACATATTGTCATATTTGCAGGCTTCTTTTCTAAGTTTCCCATAACTGTCATCAGGTTGCCATTATCTTCAAGCTGATGAGCTGCAGAGGACAAACCAAAATCTCGGTGAAACCATTCCTGCAAGATTCTCTGCATAGGTATTGGAATACTGTCTGCTGAATCAGAAGACAATGGATGGGAAAATGAGCCATTGTGCAAGCTACTGTTCTGAGTTAGTGCACAATGGTGCTTCCTATACTGAGCCATCAGATATTGCCAACATACTGGCTGACAGATTCAGTGCCAACTTTACCCCTCTCTCCCCCCTAAAGGATCAATCACAATACCGGATGAATGCCAGGCCCCCAACATTACTGCAGCATTGTCCAAGGCCAAGAATATAGCTTACATGAGACCGGACAATATCCCCTGGATGTGTTCTACATGAACAACTAAGAGAACTGGCACAACATCTGTGTACCCTGTTCAATCACAGCCTCAGTGCAGGCTTTGTCCCTACTGAATGGCACACTGATACAGTCATCCCTCTCCATAAAGGGGGAGTGACTACAGACCATTGGAGTTATTGCCCCATTAGCCTGATGAGTCTGATATGTAAGGCTATGGGAGCGGATCACCATGGACCTAATTAACAAGGATAAAGGTAATCTCCAAACTCTAGATCCCACGCAATTTGGTTTTCTGAGAGGTAGATCATGCCTGCTCAACATGGTTGACTTCTTTGAGTCAGTCACCAGAGCTGTGGATGAGGGCAAGGCAGTACATACAGCCTACCTTGATCTGGCCAAGGCCTTTGATACCATTCCGCACTCAGGAATTATTGATAAACACATCAAACTAGGCATCAACCCCTATATCACTAGGTGGGTTGCAAACTGGCTTACAGATAGAAGCCACAGTGTGAAAGTAGTGGACTCCAAGTCAGACTGCCAACCAGTCATGAGTGGAGTCCCACAGGGATTGGTCCTGGGTCCTCTCCTGTTTGGCATCTACGTCTCAGAAGTCCAGGCTAACACGGAGGGACTCTGGTTGACCAATTTTGCAGATGACTCCAAGCTGGGAGCCATTATTAACTCCCCAAGTAATGTAGGCATTTTACAGAAAGACCTTACTGAGACCAATGACTGGTGTAGAAACCATGGCCTTAAGCTTAATGCCAAAAAATGCGTTGTCATCCCATTTGGGAAAAACTCAGTTCCCACTAATTACCACATCGATAGGAGCCCACTGAACACTGAAGGCGTTAGAAGAGATCTGGAGATGCAGGTTGACAACAACCTATCCTTCGACCAGCACATTTGCCACTGTGGTCAGAATGTCCTTCTATGTGGCACATCTCATTACCTAGGGTTTTGCATCCAGGAAGAAAGAGGTCATCATCTTTCTCTACCCTTCCCTCATTAGGCCAGTCATCAAGTATAATGCCCCATTTGGCATGTACCTCACTAGAAACAGGCAACAGCTGGAAAGGCCACAAAAGTACCTCATGAAGAGGAACCTAGGCCTTAAACACATGTCCTACATGGACAGACTCAAAAACTCCAGCTTTCTCTGTCTCATATCATCCAGTAAGAGGCGATCTCTGCTTGACATACAAAGCCATGTCTGACCCAGCTCTGTTAGAAATGCTACATCTAAAGAAATCCCAATCCCTCCACACCACATGCTCCACAGACCTCAACCTCATTACCACAATCAACAGAACATGCTGGAGGTACAGGTTCATAACCCAGAGACTGCCCTTGCTCTGGAATAGACTTTCCACACATGTCAACCAGTGCACCTCACTGGCCCTCTTCAAGAGAAATCTTGATGAGTGGATGAGAAATAGAAAGTTCACCCCTGTGATCACTCCGGTGGCTCTACTTGATAGAGGCACTAGGAACCAACGTCAGGTGGCACGATGTCAGGGCACTTCTATGGGCTAGACTTGTCAAGCCTCCAGAACCATTAGCCTAGTACACACCTATGAACCTACGAATCTATGAAGTGTTGCTTTTTGCAGTTGTTGAAAACCAGAAGTTGTAGCCAGTAGAACACTTGAAAGAGACGGGGTGATAATTTCTCCAAATGTGTGTTCAAGGTTACAAATTGCTGAGGTAAGAAAGAAATAAGTTCAGCCAAATCTCCTCAAGATGAAATATTGTTCGGAACCATGTTGCCATCCATACTGATGGTAGAGGTAGATGCAGACAGAAAGCTATTCAGCCCACCCATTGTACATGATGGTAACACCCAAGAAAAATTGCCATGTTTGAGTTTGAGTATGATTTTAAAACAAGCAATTTTTTTAAGTGAACATATTTTTATATTTTAACAGCATATTGTACTTAGTTTTTGTAGTGTGCTGCTATCTTTTTTTTATCTTTTATTCTTTATTTTTCATTCATTAAGTATACTATAATTCAGTGGTATGGCTTGACTCACCTTTCCATCATAAATATTTATTTAAAATGTCACATGATTTCTAAATGCTTCTTTTTGAACTGAGGCTAAACGTTGGGTATTGGTTCTGATGAAATCCCGTTTGTTTTCGGGGATGAAAGCACTTAACCATTTTATGTTTTTCAATAAATGTCTCCTGTTTTTAACTCAGATTTGTCATACTTGATCACTTCTGGATTGGTTTGCCCTCCTGTGGTTTTGCACCTATAGTTCTCTAGACGAAGATTTTACTTTTTGATAATATTTCCAGTTTATCATATACCCTGTGACACTACGTGAGCAGTTTAATTCTTTGTTTTATTCTGTTGCTTCTCTCTCTCTCTCTGTCTCCATATATTTATATTAAGAGCATTTCATTTGCTATTGTTTATGTGATACCATTAAGTTTAACTTCATTCACCATAAAAGCATTATGTATGCAGTCCACTTTCCACATGGTTTGGCAAATGATCTCTCATCATAGAATTATACCCCAATCACATATCTAACAGAGTATGTCAAACATTACAAGGGAAAATCATTTTGGAATGGATGTACAAGATCAGAAATGCTTTATTTTCATCATCACATGTGGCCACCATTATGAACCCTTCACTGTGCCCAGTCTACCCATAAAGTCTTTCTACAGGGGCAACAGCCAGGCCTATTCATTCCTCCACTAAATAGCACTAGTGCCCCATTCATTCCAAGTCCAGAGTGCGAATCATCCAATTCTTCCTCCCAAGAAGTAAAAGTAGGGTGTTAAGAAGCAAACTGTGCCATGTTCATGCAAGCTCCCACCTCTTCCAAGTACCATTCATCTCTCCACAGTGGGCAATGGTTTCTGCATATGTTGCGGTTAGGATGTCCTATGCATGTTCTCATAAACATGTGCATGCCGCGTGGCTTACATATAGCAAATAACAGCACTCATACAAAAGTTGGTCCTACAATTTCTCAACACTCCTGTCAGAGTCAGAACTGAATCGGACCATAATGTCTTCAAATTCCTATGATGAGCTGGCTGGCATCAATTCCTCACTTCCACATTCTCTATATTATCTATTTCAGGTCATCTGAGCTATAGTTAGGACCCGAGTTATGGTCAGAAATTTTCCAAGTCTACCAAATATATTATAGGAACATATTCACAGATATCATCCACTAAAAGCTACTTTAAAATTAAAAACCCTAGCACATACTAGTTCTGATGTATCTGTCTGCCACATGACTGTTGTTCATACATTTCTTTTACGGTTTGTCATTTAGCATTAATAAATGAACAAAGCCTTATGAACATTTGCAGTTTTGAGCTCTGTTCCAAATCTTAAAATATATTGATATTCTACTCTTCTTCAAATGCTTTTTGTGTTTATAGTAGGAACTGCAATGACAATATTCACGTAATACTTAAATATGAAAAGCAATGATGAAAATTTATCTGACTGTTACAGCAAATACTAGGCTTTGATTTATATGAAATCCTATTTACTACTGTCTCTGAATTAGCTCTGCAGACCAAGAATAATTTACTGAGTTAGGGCTCCAATCCAGAGCACTTTTAATACCAGCAAGGACCAAACATATGGCAAAAGTTGTATCACAGAGTACAATGGACAGGCAGTGGTACCACAATGTCCAAGACTTTATCGTGGTTTTCTATTTCTAGTCTAAAGTAGCAAAAGCACTATTACTGGTCAGTAATAATGACTGGTTACCACCCACTGACCACAAAGAACTCAAAACAACAGAATTCAGTGCAAACATGTGCTGTGTCTCAATTTATTTGGATTTAATAAGACAGCTCAACTTGCAGGGATTCAAACCACCAGATGAGATGACAAGTCATATTTTACTACATCTTTATAAATGGCTATAATGGACAAGGTTTGGTAATTATGATTAGTGTTACATGGGAACACAAAGCATCTTCTCAGAGGTAAAACCAAAAATTATGTTAGCAATATAAATATACTTAAATAAAATTTAAATAACATAATGAAGTTAATGATGAAATATACTTTAAATTATGCCAAATCCTCTTCCACTTTTCATGAAGTAGATAAATATTACAGATACATTAAACAGATATAACCACTAACATTGTAAGAGGATAGTCTACTTAAAAATGATGGGGAGAGGTTTGTCACATATAATGAAAATTTTAAGAAACTGTTTGTCATTAATAAAGCTGCAAAATAATTACTAATTTTATTACATGATATTTCTTAGTGCTTATAAATGAATGTGTGTGTGTGTGTGTGTGTGTGTGTGTGTGTGTGTGTGCACACACACACACACACACACACACACACACACACACACACACACACACATATACATACATTCGCACACACACATGCTCATAATCAAAATTTGCAAGAAGATAAGGATACACTCCATATAAGAAACCATAATGAAAAAATAAAATCTTACTGACTAAATGAGGAAGTTGTGAGAATATGAACAAAGGAAAACAAGAAAATATAAGTTTAAATACCACAGTCTGGTAAAAGCCAGCCAAAAATGCATATTCTATCTTAGTTAAAGTAGGTACACAATAGACTCATTTATACAACATCAGATTACTTTACAGACAAGATTTCAAATAAACTCTAAAGACATGAAAATATAAGATGAGTCTAGCAACAAATCACCTGAGACACCTGAGCAAGGACAAGTCGGAAAGGTATATGCCAGAATGCAGGCCTGGAAGAGGACTTGGCTATAAAATTTAATGCATGAATAAAACACCATGAATACTGTGAGACTAATGATAACTATTTGAAATTTTGAGACTCTGTACTACAGGTCATAGGATACTGAGACAGTCTGTGTAGGTCTGTATTTCTAGTCATTCACAGTCTGATATTGCAGTTCCTTAGAATATTCTTTTTTTTCAGGGTATGGGGATTTTAGAGTATGCATGTTCAGGGGTATGGGGGGCGTGCCTCCTCATCTGCTGCTGTAAAGGGGAGTGGGTTGTTTGTGTGCAAGAACTCGAAAAGCGATGCTCAACATGTGCTGCTCTTTCTTTCTTTCTTTTTGCATTCAGCGGCTTTTTATTATGAGTTTTGACATTTCCACAGAGTTATGAATGGGACACCTAAAGTGAACAGGATGCTGGGTTCTGGAGACAGAGGAGGAAAATCAAAAGGTACCAAGGTGATATCTCCACTATACCTAGCGCTTGTATATGACACCATATGAAGTTAAGTGCCTGGATTGGGAGTCACCAACTTGAAAGAAAGGGTACAGAGGATGGTAATGACAAGGGTAATGGACAGAGTGAGATGTGGGAGAAGGCTGTATAACCTGCGGCTGCACTCTGTAAACTATACAAAGAAAGACAGGATATGACACGATTACAAAATTTAGTTGCAGAGAAGTATGAAGGAAAGATAATTACGAAAGAATCTACTTATAAACAGTATGAAGGGATAGACGTAGGAAGGAATGTATTTACAAGGGATTGTGAAGCGGTAAAGTTAGGAAGTAATTTAGCTATCAGGAATTCTACAGGCACAGAATTAAAAGGAATACAGTTACAAAGGCCTGTGAAGGAGTAAAGTTAGGAAGAAATGTAAATGCATTGGAATGAAAAGAAAATGTAATCAACACCTTTTAAAATGTCACATTTTGTACTACCACCACAACTTACATTGTATTGTTTATAAATGTCTTGCCTCCTTAAATTATAATCCTAATCTTTTTGAACACCTCAGGCTCTCAGTCAGTTTGTGTTTCTGAAATGCATTTGCTTACTCATGTAAAACAAAAGCCTAAAGGTGACTGCTTCTTTTTTACATAAACTCATATAAAAATTTACTGAAGAAAAGCAGAACATGCACGCTGCTATCTCCCATGTTTTATTAATGCCTGACACGACCAGTGCTTCTGAGTTCCATGAGCCTAATGAATTTTAAACAAAACCATTTAATAAGACACATATGACAACATACCTGAAATGATATACAGGCAAGGATTATTCTAGTGAAGGCACGAGAATAAATCAGTTTCCCCTCGATTTACATGGTCTGACAATGGAAACTTTGCCCATCTTTAAATTCATATACACAGTGACATTTTATTACGTTTGTTAATGAATCACTAAGCCTTCGGATTTTTCTGAGCCTGCTAATAAAAGCTTCACCGAAAATAGTACATTTAAAAATTACCAGCAAGCCAGATCTCACAAAAGCAGCGCATATTCTGTCTGAGGGTTACTGCACATGAGGCCAGCAAACTTAACCTGCCACAAGTGGCTTCTGTGATAAAGAGCTCTTTTTTTTTTTTTTAGACTTTTGCCTGCTATTACCATTATATGCCCACCTAATCATATGACAAAGATTATATGCTCAAAACAGATTCAGCGTTATATTCAGCAGACCAAATGTGTTTCTTGTGAGTGTTTTGACTTTTTAACAAAACAGCATACTCTATTTTGTACTGCCTGCAAGAACGCTTATTAAAAAAGTAAACAAACTCTAATCTGCGGGTTGTATTCATAGTCATTCTATTTAAATACAGCAGGCATTTAAGATGACTGCAAACAAGCATAACTAAAGAGTGATTTAGAGACAGTAGCTGCGCCAACGCGAATCAGTAAGAACATGTCGGAGAAAATCGTTTGCAAATCAGAGAATAATGATATGTAAATGAAGACAGTAAGACTCTATGACATAAAGGAGTATCTGTCTCACCTTGTGCGATTCTTAGTAACTTTTACATGCTTATCTTCAAGGTGTGCAAACGGATTATAAAAAGTGAATTTATTCCTTTTATATCCATTTTACACTCACCAAAAGTGCTAGGTTTCACTGGAAACCTGTGTGTTCTCCACTGTGAGTTGCTCATTTCATTTGCACCAAAATGTAGTCCATGAAAGACAGCTTACTGACTTAGGAGTATAGGCAAAGGATAACTCATGTTAACTTTGCTGAGCAGGAACTGTAGCATATACAACAAAAGGAAAAATGTCAAGCTTAAAATCAGGAAGAGCAGCTCTCTTAATGACAGGGACTCTCTACTTATACTAAACAGAAAACTAAGAAGACTAATGAAGTCTAACAAGGCCAATTACAAGGTCAAGATATCATCATAATCTAAAGAAAACCAAAAGTCCTTCTACAGATATATGCAAAACCTCAAAGGCAGCACACATCCGTCTGCCATTCTAGTGGTCAATGGTGCCACCTTCACCGAGCAGAGTGACATCGTGAATTGAACAATAGTAAAAACAAAGTGAAGCATTACTTTTGATTTCTTGGTTTGCCATTCCTTTATATTGCTGTCTGTGTTATACACTTATCTCTTGTATTAAGTATCAGTGTGCATATTGTGAAATGTACACCTATAAGTCTTTGCTTGAAGTGTGGGAGACACTGAATGTTAAGTAATTTCTCATATTTCATCCTTCAGTTACAGGAAGGTAGCCTGCCATGTGGTACTGAACATTTTCATTACCACACACCTCTGTCTGCAGTAACAGACTCTATACAAGTAAAGGTAATGAATACAGCACTGAATACGGCGCTTTATACAACCCAAATATTTGCAGATATAAGTACAGTGCTATTGCAAGATTTTCTGCATTACTAGTAGTTAACAGGCTAATCCTGAAGATGTCACACTGAAATCCACTGATATAATTATTGAAAAAAGGCAGTTAAGCTAAACGTGCCTTTTAGGTTCATAGGTTGGTACTAGGCTATCGGCCCTAGGGCCTATACAAGCCTAGCCATAACAATTCCCTGGCTATTTCTTCCCACACTATTTACTTCCTGGACCCCTGTCTAGCAGGGCGACTGACGTGATCCCTGGGGTGAATTTCCTTTCTCCCATCCAATCGTCAAGGTTCCTTTTGAAGAGGGCAAAAGAGGTGCTCTGCTTGACATGTATGGGCAGTCTATTCCAGAGTCTGGGGAGTCTCTGGATCAGGAACCTATCCCTCCAGCATGTTTGTTTATTGTGACGACAAGCTTTAGATCCCTGGAGTGTGTGGCTCTGAGGGATTGGGATTTCTTTAAGTGTAGCATGTCCAACAGCTCTGGTTTTGACATGGCCTTATATGTTAAGCAGAGATCATCTCTGAGTATACAATATGCGACAGAGTATAGCTGGAGTTTTTTAAGGTGGTCAGCATAGGGCATCTGCTTTAGTCCTGTGATTCTTTAGTGAGGTATTTCTGTGGCCTTTCCAGTTGTTGCAGATGTCTTAAGAGGTACATACCAAATTGGGCATTGTATTCTATAATGTGTCTAATGAGGGATGAGTACAGTGGGACAATGACCTCCTTTTTTCTGGATGAAAAGCCCTTAGTGATGACGTGTGCCACATAGAAGAATTTCCTGACTGTTGTGGCAATGTGGTTATCAAAGGTGAAACCACTGTCCACCTGTGTCCCTAAGTCTCTTATCACACTTTCGGTGTTTAGTGTACTGCCTCCTATGTGGTAATTCTCCCCCAAAGGGGATAACTATACATTTCTTGGTATTGAGCTTGAACCCATGACTCTGGCACCAAACATCTGTTTCTGTAACGCCTTTTTATAAATCTTTTAATTTAATTTGTATTTACCCTCGACTTTTCATTAAACATGTTGTACAGTCGAATTCAATATAGCGAACTATAAAAGGTTTTTTCCAAAGAAAATTATTAAGTTCTTAAGCAAATTAATCATCACCTTTCTTAGCTCTATGAATCACATATGTGTGCGTGTTTGAGTGTATTGTTTTATTGAAATTTCAAAACTTCGAGGCCCATATGGCTGACACCATATGATTGAAGTTCTGAAACTTCAAATCTACAACAAAAATACTAAATCTAAACAAAAAGCTTCACCTTGATGTTTTTGCAGGGGGCAAGACGCCCTACACCCTTCACACCCCTGCTACTTAAATATACCAACTCTGAGATCACACTACAGTGAGGAAAATTCTAAATCTTCAGTTCCGCGCTGTACGGCGATCTCAAATCACAGTGTTCGAAGTTTCAAAACTTTGATCACATGGTCTCAGCTATATGGGTTTCAAAGTTTTAAAATTTCAATAAAAGAAGGTAGACTCACGTGTTTTCATTGGAAGAGCTCATTTCGTACTGCTGTGATGGAGCCCGGAAGTGCACATGCCTTGCACCGTGTGAGCCTCATGTCTATGGTGCGATGCCACAGCATGTAAAAGTAGTTTGTGGATGCTCCTCCTTACAAACACAGGGTTTAAGGGGCCAGAGAGAGTGATGTAACACACCCTAGTTGTCTAAGTCTCATACTTACCTTTATACTCTCATTTGAACCTGGTACTAGAAATATGCAATCTATGAAAGCCCAGGGCAGTGCGCCAAGTTGGCTTGAAAAGGGATCAAGATTCTATTTTGTATGCTGCATCAGGACAAACACTGACATATAATCAGAGTTGGGGAATTGCCTGACTTTGTTGACAGGGATCTCCCACTCCAGAGAAGGAAGTCACCAAAGGTATGATGGCTGACAGAGATAACAGAGTGACCAACTGGATAGATAGGTTTCAGAGGTACAGGAAAAGAGGCCAGAGTTGTACAAGAAGTGCTCTAGTTCTATAACTGCATTAAACAACGCTTCATGGGCATAAGTATTAGAAACATTTGGAAGTGTAGGCATATTATACACAATTTTGAACTACTTGCCAAATTACTTTTCATTTCTGTCATAAATTACATCATTTTGAATGTACTTTGATATAAATTGCACTTCAGTAATACTGGTGCATGATCTTGATGCTATTACATTTGTAGGATTAACATGGTCATAGCTGAACTTGTTTGATGAAATATTTAGTCAGAACTGTATTTTAAAATGTTTTACTTCTATGTTGTACTACTAAGTAAGGACCACTGCAGACGCTTTCTGTAAGACATTTGAAATGATATTAATATTGTATCGGGGATGTCAAGAATGTTTCTTACTAAATGTAAAAATGAATAACATCTTTTAAACATAAACACCTTTGTAAATAGTTCGTTTGTTTAGATTTTATAGATGTTGAATGTATATAGTTGTTAACCTGTGTAAATTATGTTTTATATTGCAAAGTTATGAAATTGCATTCATTTTGTAAAATCAATAAAAAAAATAAGCAAAAAAAGAATGTTTCTTACTTAATTTCTACAAATTCTATGACCAGAGTCATTATAAACATCATAGGGGAGCATAAGGGGGGATTATTGAACTGCATAATCTTCATTGGCTTTGCATTAATGCAAGTTGGAGCGCTTTAGACCCTGATCAATGATTTCTCAAATCTGCCTACTGATCAAAACATCACTGCAATATCATATTATTAGTAGCAATCCAAAACGCACATACTGAGTGGTGAACATTAATTCCTTCCAGCATAGAATGGACACTTGACAGTTGTTTACAGGCACAGGCACAGCTACAGCTGTAATACACTGCCCTCCCTGGAACTATCAGCTAGTTGCTTTAGAAGAAAAATACATCATCTTCCCCCAGCAAAGATACTTGGTGCTTATAAGTGTATTAACTGCAGAAGTTCAGAAATACCTGTAACAATTCTTTTTCAGTTGCCAATACGAGCCTAGCATTGAGCAGCACTCTATCTTCTCCAAGGATGATGCTGCAATATGAACAGAAGATGACTGACTTTAGTAATAGGCTTAGTTTTTGGTGTCATTTGAAGGGGGTATGATATTTGTCCACCTGGGAGGATATGAAAGACAGAAGACACTTTTTTCCCAGGGATGGTCTGCATCTGTCTCCTCGTGGCTTCTGAATATTGTTTACAAAAATGTCTAACCCCTCCATGCCTTTTTAAGTCTTGCCAACCTGATAAACCTTTTGACATAGCAAAACAATACCCCCGCCCCAAAGAAAAAGAAAAATAAAAGTGTCACTACTCAATGCCTGGAGTCTAAACAAGAAACTGCACTCCCTACAAGCCTCTTTCACCCTGGAGAATGTAGAAGTCTGTGCAGTTACTCAGACATGGTTTAAAGCCACAGAGAGCACAGAGGTAGTACAGGATTATAATGCCTTCCACACAATTGGATCAGCTAAGGTACAGGAAGGGATAAAAGGTGGAGGTGTCTGAATTTATAATAATCAAAAACAAATGCATATCAAGGTTAGTTAAACAATATGACTTGCTTGAGTTTCTCCATGTAAAAATTACCATAGGCAAAGTCCCATACCATATCACAGTAAATTATAGGTCCACCTCTATGACCCAGAAAACCCCTTACACTTACTTAAACATAGAAGAAACACTACATATTCTACCTAACACCATATTCATGGGTGACTTTGTGTGCCCCACTATAAACTGGCAATCATACATGACCCCAAACATGCAGGCCCAGAGATTCCTAAACATTATAGACACAAATACTCTGAACGAGTTAGTCTGTTTACCCACTAGCAGTGGTAACATCCATGACCTGTTCCTCACAAACAGTGGAGAGCCTTGCACCCCCCCCCCCCCCATGTAATGTCTACATTGGTCAGGTTATACCATAATACTATCTCCTTTAAATTAAAAATAAAGGCCGGGACCCCAAGCTAACCATATGTTTAGAAATTATTCTAAGGAAAACTTATTATTATTAAGTGACACTCTAGCAAAATGTCATGCCCCCCAGTCCCTGAGAACATTGCTGGCTATGCTTAATTGTTCCTGAAAACCCTGTACAATCATGTTCATAGTTACACAGAGATGGTTACACCTACGCAGAATAAGCACAGGACAAACTCAAAAAAGCACGCCACTCCAGTGGAATGCAGTGTTAATAGATTCTATAGCAAAGCAAAGAAAATCATGCAAAAATTAGGAAGTGCGAAGCCCAGCGAGATAAAAACTACCCCACATCTAAACAAGCAACTTTAGCAGAATATCCAGGTCTAATAAAGCCATGTGTGAGATAAAAACAGAATTCTAGTCCAAGGATAATCACAAGACATTCTTCAGCTATGTCTCCAACCTAAGGTAATACATAATAATGTGCCAAACTAATTGTCAATGGAGTCTTACATACTAAGCTGGAAAATACAGCAAACTACTGGCCGACAAATTTAGCTAGAATTTTAACTGCCTCTTTCCCCCAGATACGCCCTGGAAATACCATCATCCATAACTCCCAACTATTACCAGGAAACAGGTCTTCAATGCACTCTCCAGGGCCAAAAACACTGCATTGATAGGCCATGATAACCCAGGATGCTTCCTTTAATAGCAGGGAATGTGACCTATAAGTAATTCTAGAATCACAATTTAACCAAAGCTTTCACACAGATCCAGGTAATCACACTCTCCTAAGTCTGACTAATCTCATATGCAAAGCAACAAAACAAATTATCATGGAAATGATAAACCATAACAGAGGGACCCTTCAGACACTGGACTAATTGAGTCTGCTAATGTAAAAGGCAGGTCATGCCTACACAACTTGGTGGACTTCTTCAAAAAGGTCACCAAAGAAGGAAGCAAGAGCAAAATGGTGCATATGGCCCACAATGACCTGGTCAAAGCATTCAACTTAATACCCCACTTGGACATTGTAGACAAAAATCACAACATTAGGTATAAAACCTCTATGTCAGCCTCTGGAGAGCTAGCTGGATCACATGTAGGACCCACCAAGTTGGCAGATGATAGCTAACTAGATGCAGTCATAGAATCCTCCAAATGTAGAAATACCCTCCAAGAAGACCTAATACATACTAATAATTGATGCCAGATCCACAGTCTAGAACTCAGTACCAAGAATTGCATAGTAGTATTCTTTGGGAAGACAGCTACTCCTGGAAACTACCACATTGATAATGAAGCCCCAAGAGCAGACCCAGTGGTAGACAGTAATCTGGCCTTTGACAATCACGTGTCTACAGTAGTAAGGAAATCATTCTATATCGCACAACAAATAAGCAAAGGTATGGAATCGAGGTCCAAGGATGTCATTGATCCGCTATACTCATCCCTCATTAGACCAAATATGGAGTACTGTGCTCCCTTTTGTATGTATCTGACCAGGTAAATGCAAAAATTGGAGCTTTCTCAGAGATCCCTCACAAAACGAATAAAGGGTGTAAACAACATGTCCTACACAAACCAACTCAAAGCCCTATCCCTGTACGCAGTCTTCTAGAGACTGCTGAAAGGCAAGCTGTGCCTGGCATGCAAAGCATCCTTTAATCCTACTCTAATGGATCTGTTTCACAACAACAAAAGAAATAGCATCAGAGTTGCCAAATCTAGGGCCCTAATACTCATCTGCAACATGTACAGGACATGTTGGAGGGCAAGTATTCATCTCAGTGACTACCCCTTCTCTGGAACTGGCTTACAGTTCATGTGAAGCAGAATTCCACCCTACCCAGTTCAAGCATAACTTCGACCAGTGGATGGGGAACTGCAAAGGTACCCCTGGTCTGGCATCTACATCTTTATTACAGTCTGTAAATGCCTGACCATCATGCCCAAGCCTAAATATACTCCTTAAAATAACCCTGGGGTATCAAACTTGTCAGATACAGTTGGGAGGCATGGCTAAGCTTAAAAATGCCCCTAAGATTGTTAGTCCACTAATTACCTATGAGCAGCACTCCCTCATTTTACTATCATCATACATAACATTCTCTTTTTTTACAGATTGGATACCCGCCTACTATATTGCCATAATTTTAACACCACCAGCTCCTTATGGTCCATGCTGTAGAACATTATATGAATTTGTAGAGTTACACAATGCATTTGTTAATACACAACTAACTGAGGACAGGATAAAACGCAAGATGAAGGGAAGGCATGGCTGACGTTATGAGAAAAGCTATTAGCAATATTAATTATTGCAGTCCATTAATACACACTTCATACACATTCAGGTTCAGTAGCCCATTCATCCCTCTCCTTTTTTTCATAGTTTCATCGCTGGTGAAAAGGTAGTGTATAACCAGCAGAACTATTGAGATATCACAGAAGGGTAGAGGGCTTGGTGTCATGACTCTGTAAGTATGCATTCATATCAAGAAACAAATAAAAGATAGGTATATGACATAAAAATGAATAATTACAGAACACAGACTTCAACTTGCCAGTCTGTCATACTTGCAAGTTACAGTAAGTAGTCAGTAAATACATATTCAGTGAAGTTTATGGAATTTCATTATGAAAATTCACATATTTATTCAATCATGCGGAAGGAAAAGATAAGCACATTTGAAGTGAAAACAAGCCTGACCTTGAGCCCGCACTTATCAGTATTTACTGTTACTTAAATGCAGACGGTTTATGAAATTTCATTATAGAAATTGAATGCAGCTATTCAGTCATGGTAAAGTAAATGCAATATTACAAAGATGAATAATGTATTACGAAGATGACTAAGTCTGAAGTGAAAACAGACCTGAACCACTACTTGTCACTACTGGTAGCTTAAAAATGTTAATAAATATATTACTGACCTGATTTTTTGTCTCACTGAAATAATAGCATTTGTTAATTATTATTTAAGAGCCATTTTGTTGCGTCCCTCTGTCTCTCATTATTTTTCTCTTTCCTTTTTCTGTTCCATTTTCTAAAGGTTTAGAAGTGAGTAGTACTGTAGGCTTTCTAGGTACAGAAGCATTCATTACATCCCCTTACCCTCCACATTTCTTCACAGGTTGGGAACAGGGGCTTCACCCTGGGGTCACGCTGGTGCATGAAACACTGGCAAGCCAGCAATGTGGGCTTCAGGAACTGATCGAGGCTGTGGTCAAGATGGTGTTGAAAAGGCAATGGAGACTTAATATCCAAGTCAGCTGTTGAGCATCAAATCACCAAAGGCCTCAAACCCACTAACAATCACAGTGTCCCTGACCAGGCCCATCAGGGCAGAAAAGAATCTTTGAGGGTCTCTGGACTGGGATGATATCAATCCTGTGGCCTTACTTCCAACTATCAGTCCACCATACAGTTACAGCTCGCCTTACTGTCCTTTGGTTATGTGTTAAAAAATTCCTTCTCTCTTCCCTAACCTTGTTTCCTACACATTCTGTACTTCTTTTATCCCCAAATTCCTTTATAAAACGGGATACCTATCCCCCAAAAAATACCCATCCACTCTCACCTCTCCCTCCAGCACAACTGTCTTATGTGCTCCTTTTGCATTTTACTTGTCTATTCTTTTTTTTTCCAGCTGTGCTATTTTACCTGTTTTTTTTTACCCGTTTCCAACTTTACAAAAACACAACAGGGTGTCCATATAAGGAGACCTTCAGAGTGAGAACTAGTCTTTAAAAAAAATTTTATAACCTTTACAAAATCGCGCAAAAAGTTCTTGAGAGATCTGCTCAGCTTCACACTGGTTACCACCTGCCAAAAAGAAACTGCAGCATTCATTAATTTATGTACATAAGGATGTTTCTGCACATAGCTAAACTCATGCCATGTTTGTTTTATGCGGTTTCTGGTGTGTGTGACTACACAGGTCATTTTCTAGAAAGACCGAGAACCAAGTGCTGCTTATTCAAACTTTGCACATTTAAAGGTAGGAATAGCAGTGCATGATGTAGATTTCCTTTATGCATTTTGGAACTGTGAGACTATAAATACCACCCTGTAAGTTGTTGTAAAGATAGGAAGGATGCCCTCTGCAAAAACTCTGCCACACAGTAACAAAAATGTAAGTAGTAATCATAATAACTGTAAACTAAAGTGGCATGATGAAAAATGTCCAGTCTTAACAGACTTTCCTACATCATCATGACTGCTTAATCTCAAAAATCTACTTTAGAAAAGGCTGGAATGTTTATTCGTGTACACTGCATGAGCAAATATATTTCCTTGGTTATGATATTCTCATTATTTAACAACATTTCTTACAGTACGAACACTCCAAATGAAACCTAGCCATCATGTTTTAATGTTTCTTCAGAAACCCCCTTTTCTGTGATTTTAAATTGATTCGCATCAATGCCTGAGAATCAGAAATTGAGTATGATGTAGATGAAGTCTGATAACAAAACCAGATCATAAGTATTAATTGGTGCTTCAAATTCTTCACTAAAATCTGACCTATACGTTTTTACTTCTTTCATATTCAGTTTTATGGCATGTTAGACAAGACAGCCATGAACTTTATTCAGGTGCTAGGGTTTATGGGTAATTTCTGATTTACATCACATATACCTCCATAAGGCCTTATATCATATACTGAAACTAGACAGATCCTGATAAAATGCATAGTAGGAAAACATGAATATTAATAAAAATTAGCATTGTCTCTGGCAAAACACACAGGAACAAAAGGACAACATTTTGAGAAGTTAAGACAGTCTCCTGTGCCTCCATTACAAACTATTACCTTGTGTTTTATATTACTACATCTAAAATATCTCAAAATGCCTGTGCTGGCATCAGATATAAATCATTTATGAAAACGAATACATATCCCTTGCTACACCAGCTAGTCAACTTACCTTCACCCGTAGAATGGAAAAAAAAAATAGTTTATCTCCTAAACTTTTTCCTCTTTATGCAAGACAAATCCTTCTTCTTGTCACACTACAGGCAAGTAAATGAAGTGTTGTCTCCTACCCTTATGGTAAAATTAATCATGTACAAAATATGAATATCTGCCTTAAAAATCCTAAGTCATTTAGCAGCTACTCATAATGTGTCAGTTTTATAACTGTTGTCAAACTGAAGTTTAAAAAAGAAAAACTACTATTTCTGCAACAATCTACCATCTCAGTTTTAAAGATCTATAATTATTTTGGCAGGAAATTAACTTACTTCCAGGTAAGGGTCACCAGGACAACACAAAACTTTCAACAGCTTATATGCACTGAAAGTATAGTTTGCATTGCTGGATCCACTCTATTTCAGTATACATTTGTCTGATGTGCAGGCTAACATCAAGGGTCTCTGTCTGAAAAAGTTTGCTTATGACTGCAAACTCATTGTTGTCAAACTCTCTGTAGATCAGTGTGTATATTGTACCTAGTCAGCCACTGTAGTCAGAGAGCATGTGCATATAAGTTACTGACCACATGCGAGATGAGTGCCATTTTGTATAGTCATTCAGAGTGAGTGCAAGCTTGAATGGAAATGCACATGAGTGTGTTAGAAATAATGAGTTAGTCTATAGGCTTATGAAGTGTATGTTTCAGTTACAGCTCCTGATGTGTTTATGTGCAATAAATGACTCAAATGCATCCCATGCCTCAGTGTTTCATTTGAATACATGAGACATGCTAGACTCTACAGCTAATGCTTATACCATGCAGGAAGATCTAAAACATTCTAATTTCCTAGTGTCAAGATCATAGTATAAAGCTCAAAGTAAGAAAAATGCAATATTGCTCTGTTTGAAAATGAGAACACTCCTGTACCTACTACATTGATAATATTCTCCTGAATGTTTGTACCATTATCAGAGACATAGTCACATGGTCACCATGTACCTACTACTATTAGGAAATTCTTCTATCAAGCACAACTAATTGTTGAAGGTATATTCTCTGTGTTTCAAAGATGATGCTTGCCTCTCAACTTCTACATAATCAAATTGATAATAGAGTATAATGTCTGCTTCAAGAAGTGCCTATCCAACCATGTTGCTCAAGTTGGAAGACTCCAATAATTCCTAACGAATGAAATCTTGGGAATGCCCTCCATAAGTTATTCTGAGTGACTGAAACACTAAAACGTGTCTGTATTTCTTGCAGATTCTTGTTTTGGAACATCTACTGTACTTTTATCCTTCTTAACCTATTACATCGCCAAAAAGCAGTAATACTACCATCATCCACTATAATGACATAAATTGAAGTGTACATCAGAATACTGTCAGACCCTGCTGGGTGACAGATCTCTCTCTATGTGAATACACTACCTGTGGAATAAAGCACCCACTCCATGTTAGCAAAAATACCACCCTAACGCTCTCTAAAATAAATCTTGGCAAGTGGATAAGGAACGATATGTTCATTACAGGGCTGTCTCTTTTCCACCCTTATTAGCAGATGGAACAAATACACTGGATTTGCAGTGGCTATGATTTTAATGGTTTATTGGCTTGATTGCCTAGTTAATCTATGAATCTTTAAGGTTTATCCCAGAAATACAAACCATCAAAACTAACATAATAAAAAATACTGAAAACACACACAAACACCAACACACCATCAAAACTGCTTCCATTTCCAAAACTGACCATACAGAATAACTTCTCCATCTCTACACACAAAGTATGCCAGTAGAAAATGGCAGATCTAATAGATTTCTTAGACATTCCAAGGCCACCAAGTACCACCTTGCCACTATCCTACCTTATGTTGCCCCTTCCTCCTTAGGAGAGGCGTACCAGCAATCCAAGAGTAAATTTATGATTACTCATCCAGTTATCCAGGTTATCTTTAAAGTATGATAATGAGTCACATGGCCTAGCATCTTTTTTTTCCCCAGAGGGTTGGAAGAAGCTGGATTATAAACTTGCATATGAATCATGCTTTATTTATCTGTATGGGGAAGATTTTTTTCCCTGGTTCTAAAATTGGTTGAGATATCGGACTTGTAGGGATAAAGGAGGTCCAGGACAAGTCTGCCTCTAATAGAGTGGTAAGTGAAACAGAAATCTCCCCTCTAAACTTTACAAGACACTAAATAACAGGATAGGATTGCTAGCCCCTCTTGATAGCTCAGAGACTTTAAGTCTTTGATCTTTTTGGTTAGGAAAGATTGCAGTGTTTCTAATTAATTGATATGTTTAGTAAGATACATCCCAAAGGGGGCATTGCATTTAAAAAATGGTCTGATCAATGTTGAGAGTAAGTAAGTGATTATCTTTTGAGCTCCTTATGATAATCCTTTGTCAATTATCTGTGCTAAATAAATGGATTACCACACAATCACTGCCACACGATGGTCAAAAGAGAGGGTATTATCAACCCAAATTTGGTCACTGACTAAATTTTCATTTTGTAGTGGTAATTTTGTCTCTAGGATATGAAGAGGGGTGGAGATATTTCTTGTATATAAAAAGTGACAATACTAAACCTTTTAGCATTTAGTCTGAGCCTATTATTAGTACATGAAGAATTTACTAGGGATAGTTTATTCTGGAAGGTTTTCATATCAGAGGATGACTTAAAATAACCCTTAGTTTGCATTAATCTGCAAACTGTGTTAACCAGAGGCCATTGTTCTGTGCTTAGAGACCTGACAAAGAAAGCCCTAAAAGAAACCACTGGTCACTTTTATACTTTCTGATGGGGCACCTGAAATAGCACTGTGTTTGTTACATCTTTCAGACAGTTTCCAATCCATATTATCACATACGAGTCACTTTTCATCAACACACTCAGTCTCCACTATACAAACTGCTGCACTAGTTGGTATATATAACCTGATTAAACACTCAAGGGCTCTTGTAACAAAAGTTAAAACACCCTGTTCCATGAGGGAATTGTTATAGCTACGCTTGTATAGGCCCTAGGCCCGATAGATTTATAAGTTGGTACTAGGCTATATCTTTTCTCACCATCCATTTGTATCTATCAGGTGGAACGGTTTCCTGTGTTATCTGAGCAATCCATTGTTATCCCAACCCCTAAACAAGGGGTAGCCTCCTCCTTTACTAATTCCCACCTGATGCTCCTCTTCTCTTCCTTCTACAATTTACTTGAAAACAACAAAATCACAGATCAGTGAACATTTAACCAAACACGGTCTCTTGTAATTCAAACCTGTCCGTTGCACAGTTTCTTTACCTTACTAACAGAATTTGCCAAAGGTAGATTTAGCCTTCTAGAGAATTTAATTTCCTGTCTTATTAGTTGACTTGAGCATTAGACATTCTGGGTTCAAACAAAAGTGTTAATCCCCCCTCCACTATGTGTTGTCCACCGAAGATCTGCACCTGTTCTCTTGCTCTTCTCAGTCAATTCAATTGTGCAGCACTTTTCAAAGGCTGAAGCTACTGTCCATGCTAATGGTCTGGCCCTTTTCTTACAGTAACATACTGCATTCATTCTCAGTAATCAGTCCATTAGTTATCAAATGACTTTTCTGTAACAACAGCTACATTTTGGGCCCTAAATTAGAATTTTGCTTGTTCTCCACGCATGAAGGAGGAATTTCTTTAGGGCACTGAGGCAGTCACCAAGTCTGGATATCCAAGTACGTGGGTTAAATGTTACAATACAGTATTCTACCTTAGTGATAATCTGAACTAAAAAAAATATATATATATTTTATATCTTAAATATACTTGCATTATTCCAAAGCTGTAATCTTCTTCAAGCATACTCGCCTTTAGAAAGCAGGTCTACTTTACTTTCTGGTTGAATATTTCCTTTCCATTCTTACAGCATAAGCTGTTCATTGTTTCAGATTGTTTTAACTAAGCTGTACAAACTCATCCTTTCCCTCACACCTCAAAACACTGTTGTAAAATAATCTCTACACAGTTAAAAAGCTTTCCATTGAAATTGGCCTCATTCTTTTCAGCTGCAGGTTCATTTTTATCCTGTTAAATCAGTGCCTGTCTCTTACATGGACTCTGTTCTCTTTCCATCCAGTCAGGCTAATGACTTTTTCTTTTCCTTTCTCTCTGTCTGGCTTTTCATTACTCATCATAAACTAATAGGAAACATTCTCACACAGGGTCCAAAGCTATGGAACAATCACACCCTCCACCTTCCTTACACATGAACATGCACACATGCACACACACACACACACACACACACACACACACACACACACACACACACACACACACACACACACACACACACACACACACACACACAAACACACACACACACACACACACACACACACACACACACACACACACACACACAAGCAAATGGATGAATTCAGACTTATTCTTGTTATAAATTTAGTACAACCCTCAGAGTTTGTTAGAAGCCAATGACAGCAAGAATACAATATCTGCTACAGGTAGATACCATGATACATACTTAATGCATTATGCACAGGCAGTGCCACTATGTTAATAATGGGCCAGTTTTCATTTTAGCACACACCGGCACTGATTTTGCTAGTAACATCAGATTTCTCTGTGAAAGTACTTTTGTGCTTTGTGGTGCAGTATGTTGTTCTTGTGCTGCATTCTACATAGAGAAAACAGAAACTGAGAATTGGGGACCATGTATGATATCAAGAACAGAAATCATAACACAGATATGGAAAATATTAATAGCAAAAGGTGCACAGTGATGATTAGGAGGAGGTTACAGAAGAAAGTAGATGAGTAGTTAAGGAAAGTATGTGGATGTCACATTACCTGAAAAAAGTTTTAGTATACCTTCATTTATGTGCTTTCCATAGTATTACTGAGGCAGACACAAAGAAATGACTGACCAGAAGTTCTACAGAAAATAATGAAGGACAGGTATCCTGGCATTAATATAAAACCTGAGAGATGTAACTATCCTTGTGTATGGAAAGCTGGTTAGGGAAGAAATACCTCAAAATAAAAATAAAGGAAAAACTAAAGTGAAAACAATGAATGCAATGGATTCATTCCATATGACTCTTTTAGAAATGTGTCATCAAAATAGGTATAAACTCATAATGATTGCTATACTTTTCTTTTTTTCAAAAATGAATGTGAAACAAGTGTTATTAAAATAATTCGTATTGAGGACAAGGTAAATAACAAAATGTGTATTGAGTACTGAGAAAATTACTTTCAGTAAAAAAGAAGAAAAACATCATGTGTCGTTTGCTTCAAAAAGCAAAATATTTTGTGTACATCAGTTTAAAGATATTCCTAGTTTATTAAAATTATGTTTTCTATTTCAGCATGCCATATGTCTTTACAATAATAGTAACCAGAATATATTCTCTTTAGAATCCTGACAAGAACCTGACAAACAAGCATTAATGGGACTATATTTGGCTTAATTCAGCAGGTGGTACCTGTTGTTTATAGCATCTTATTGAATAGCATCTTATTGAACATAAATGCTGTACCTGTTTTGAAGAAATAAAAACAAATAAATAAAAACAAATTATCCTTTAGAGATTTGCATCCTAAGTAAGATTTTTGATTAATTTCATTATGTTAACTATGTAAGCAAGGGCCAGATATTTCACAAGAACATTGTATTTTATCACAGAGTAAATTTAAAGAATTGTTTCTTTAAGCAGTACAAGCTGCAATAGAAACCCTAGAAAATAATTATCTGTAAAACTGAATTGTGCATAAGCAAGTCCCTATAAATAACTTATTTGCATTACTTAATATTCCAAAAAATCTACATGAAAACTGTATTTATTTCCTTAGCTTTCTCTTACTGATCACAACACTTGACATCACAATACAGACGGAGCTGCAGTGCTCTTGTAAGATATTTCATAATAATCTTGAATGAAACGCTATGCATGTACATGCAGCATTATTATTTCAAGTGGAGTATAAGTATCTAAAACAGATATAATCCCAAGAAACAAGTATGAGGTTCTCATTTCCATAACTATAGTAATTAATCAAGGAAATCCATTCACAACTAATGAAGAGTGAAGGGAAATATGGAGTGCATCTTTTATTTTCAAAACATTGTTTAATTTTCATCCTTGTACATACAAAATTGCAGACTTTTAAACTATTTTTGATAAAGACATTTATTATATTTTATTATGCTATATTTTTACTACTCGATTATAATTAATGATCCCAACAAGAATTAATGAACAGTCACAGGGCTTATCAGTAGCAATGGTCAAAGAACAATGAGCATGTCTGGTTAAGGGAAGGGGATGGAATTAATGAGACATATTTCAGTACAGGATCAATCCATCCATCACACCATTTTTCCTGAATTTTGCACGTGGGGGTCGGGGTTTCGCATCAACAGTGACCATTATCCAGAGACAATATTTACATCACACTGGGTGGCTTGTCGAGTAAAATATGACAAGACTATATTATGATGTGTTTGCCATACACCATGTTAGTGAAACATAATTAATCTGCCAAGTATACACCTCATTATCATAGTAATGCTGTACAATCATGACTCAAAGGCAGAACTCTAGGGCCTGGGAGTAGCACAAGACAGAACCAATTGTCTGAAACTAGGAAGCTTTTGGGTAATTAGATAACATCTGATATTGCTGATGGAGTCTTGGTACTCCAGTAACCACTAACAGTGATTAGAGAGCAGACAATGAAGGTTGTTCAGTGCTGTCATGGATGAAAGTAGGGCTTGTGCTGGTTCCAGTTACAAATAGGATTGGTGAGATGGAAAGTAGGAGGTTAGCTTTGATTAGTCACAGGCTGCAAGCTTAAGAGAGCTCTCTCTGAAAGTGAACACTTAGTTTTAGAGAATTTTAACAGCTCAATTTTTAGTAGAAAGCCTTGCACCAAAAAGTTTGACATAAATTTACTAGTACTACAGCCTTAACTAATTGTGTTTAAATAGTTTGCACAATTAACTACTGAAAGTATTTTTGTAGAGTATGGTGGAAACAATACTTTATAAAATGACCCCCCTTTTTTTGTTAGTACAAGTAGAAGCTTAAGCATATAATAACACAATATAATTTTATACCGACTCTTTCTTACTTTAGCCAGTAAAAATTTCAGTAGATCTGGACTCGCATCAAATTCTTAATTTATGATTTTGTGCAATTGATAAGGTTATTCTAGAATTTAAAAATGTTTTTACAGACAAAAAAAAAAAACAAAAAAAAAAAAAAGAAAGAACAACTTCTGTCTTTGCAGGGCCCTCCCATGTTTACACTTCAGACCATTACTTTTAAGATGCTGGTTCTTGGGTTATTAGTTCTTTGAGGTATGTAAATATTTATGTTATGTATGCTATCTTCTTCTTAACTTCTGGGATATACATAATGTCGTCACATACTCCACACTGGTTTCAGTGCCTTTTTTAGCACATACCTCACTTTCACATTCTTTCACTGCATTTGCAAAGATGGGTGTCTAAAATCACTGTACGTCACTACAGTTTTGATTTCTTAAACTGTCTGTGGAAGAGAAGTACATTTATATTTTCTGCTAATGTTTCTTGTTAAACATGAAAGAATAAACCCAGAACTATTCCAGATTTCCCTACTATCTCCACAGCCGCCTTCTCACTTGATAATGTGTTTATATAAATCCTCTCAAGTTTTGGGCACTCTTCTTTCATTCCCATAAACTTAGTGATCAGTACATAGATGAAATGATCAGCTGAGGAGAACTGCAATAAAATATAATGCATTTCCTCCAACTGCTGAGTGATTTTATCATTATCAATGCATGTGTATGTAAATATTGCCCATTAACATTTTAAAATAGTCGGTCAAATCAGACAAAGGAGTTTTGCTCATTCAGAAGAGTATAAAATGCCTTGTGTACTATCGGTTTCCTCTAGTAAAAGGCAACTTTTCTTTGTCCAGATATTTTTTTTTGTATTTGTTTACCAGTGTAGAACAGTAGTACTACACCCTTTTAAAGGAACCAGAGGGAATATTAAATTTACCACATTTTGAGAATTTCATAGCACAGCTCATTTTCTGTATGCCCTAGGATATACATTTCTACCATATTTTGTTTAAAAATAATCTACATAAAAATGTAGCACAAGTGTGAGAAAATGAGTATGAGAAACACATCAGTGTTTAATAATTATACAATTGTATGATACATCCTTGGCTTTGTTTTTTGCAAAGTTATGATGTGTATGTTTGTGTGAGACTGTAAAAATTTAAAATCAAATGTGAACCTGGCCTGGCATTTGTAATATTTAGATTAACCACTCTCTGGCTAATAATATTTTGATTAGAACAACTGTCCTAAAAATGGGCAGCATGAACAAAACAATTACGATTTAAAATTTGAAGAAAAACACTGCAAAATGTATGATCCAAAAAATAGCAGAATGTAAAACATTATAGTGATAATGGATATGATTTTCAAAATTAAATGAGCATCATTTAGAACTAAATATAAAGTTACTCAGAAAAATGAAAATATAAAATGAAAATCAGAACATACCACATAACTGCAAAATGAAAATATAAAATAAAACCAGAAAATGGTCTACAACAGTACAAAATGAGGGAATAAAACAAAAAAAAAAATCAGAATATAAACCTTAATAATTTAAAATTAAAGTGTAAGATGAAAATCAGAATATAGCATGCAATAGTATAATCCCCCTTTGCAGAACTGATTATTTAGGTAAGCAAGCAAACCTACAAGTTTATGTAGATAGTGGTGAGTAAGATCTGTTACTACAACTGTAGTTTAATAAACTGTAGTACAAGTAGCAATCTCAATGTAATGTCATTTAATAAATAATAAACAACTCTCCACAAAAATATCTAAACAGTTCAAACACTTCTTGTTAAAATACTACTCTTTGAACCAATACACACACACATGCACGTGCTTATGTATGTGAAAGATCAGACTCACAAACGTGCGACTCTTTATGCCTCTAAAGAAAACAAATGTCTTCCTTCCATAACTACAAAAAAAGGGTATGACCATCTGGCAAGGATCCACTTGCAAAGAAGAAGATATTTTTGGCCAAAGGGATCCTTTCAGGTATCTACTTATGGGAGATTAAAGAAAATAACAAGGGACAGGCTAAGAAATCCTATGCTGCTAAAATACATAGAAATTCAAGAAATCAAAATGGAAGTAATTAAAAAAAAATCTGCATTTAATAATAACAATAGTTCCTATAAAAAGATGTTATCCATTTATTTAAATTGATCCTAGCATAATTTTAACCACTCCTTAAAAAAGTTAATCATGAAAATAACTTGATATGCGAGACTAAAACAGACAAGACATCCTTTTCTGGTTTCGCCTCTGTCCTTGAAAGCTCCTTAATTGCAAGTAAGGGTTTCAAGTGTCCTCTTTTTTTTCTATTTCCTGGCTCACTTCTTCCATACTAGATCAATAGAAACATGATACATTACATTGCCCAATATCACTGTAACGTGATGAATCAGTCTGCACTCATATCTAAAATTAGCTTAATGGATGCATTTGTTGCAGAGATGAGCTCTTGGGATGAGCTTGATTTATTCAATAAAATTGTTCATGTGGATGTGCATTACTTCCTTGCTTGGCAGATTTCATTCAGATGAACCAGGATGTGAACTCCAAAGGCAGTATTACGATTAAAAAAAAATTATGAATGAACACATCATTCAGTTATCATTCACTGATGCAAGAGTTGGCATCATTTGGTTATAAAGCTTGTTTAATAACAGGCACAGTATCAGAAACATAACTCTGGAATATGGATATCAACCATTAATAACTGTGCATTCAAGTCATTCATTTGTACTGCAGTGGTACAGAAAGCAATTGTTTAAGCTTGCAGCACTATGCATATGCATAGAATATGGTGTGCAGGCATATATGTAATACCATTTTCCAAACAAAAAAAAAATGAAACTATTAATTTTATTTTGTATTTATTTAACATTTGTTTACCGGGAAAGTCCGACTTGGAATGAAAGCAATTTTCAGCAGAGGCCCGGGGAGAAACGCTCTAGAAGCATGTCTTTGTAAAGACTGTAATACTGTAAGACTAAATACTGTATGAAGCAAGTGATTCATTAACAGTTTATCTAAACTGTACTTGACATAAGAATGCTGGTAAGAATATTTAAACATGTTAAATTTTAGATGTGTGCATATCCTAGTTTCAGAAAAACTACCAGAAAAACCTAGTTTCAACATTTGGAGAAACAGGAATATCAGGTATTTTGTTGAAAAACGAGCAGAACAACCACAGACTAACTCCTGGAAGGGTACACTCCCTTGCGATCCCCGCAACTGCAGTTACTGTAAGCACATGAGCAACAAATGGGCTTCCACTGCATTAATACTGACTGCTACTACCACAGCCAAGAATCTAGGAATTGCAATTGGGAATCGGTAGTTAACAGGGCCAAATGCACTCGATGTCCTGCCTTCTATATCGAGAAAACTATCAACAGACTTAAAACCAGAATTGCTAGACACCTTACAGACATCCATTACAGTAACAACAACAACACACTAGCTAAACACAACCGAGATCAACCCAGACACAAGATATTCCAATTTCATATTTCAGATTACATGCCAAAAGAACTATTAAGATCATTAAATAGCAGGCTAGAAAAATGAAAAGTAGAATGGCAGATCAAACTAGAATCATGGAAACCACTGGGACTTAATACTCAAAATTCCATCACCAGCATTCTCAATCTTATGACACTCCATCACCATGCTTATTATTGACAGCTGAGCTCTTCTGTTTTAATTGAACTTTGGTGGTGATTTATACAATTATTTATTATTAATTTTTAATTATTGGTTATTGTTTATTGTCCTTCTGTGCACAAAAAGTTTCCTTTCAAATTAAAAGATTCCACCTGAAGCATGAGTGAAAGCACTGCAGACAATCTATATTTATTAATTTTTAACATACAGAAATGTTTTTAACTGGGGTTGTTTTCCTTATTATTTAAATTCTATTTAAAAATGACTGTTATTTAACTTATAATCTGCTGCACACCAACAAGAACAACATTCAGTTTCTATATAAAATATACAAATTACACACAACCCAAATTACAAAGTCCTCACTAGTGTTTGTTATAAGACCCATAGCAGACCAGCATTTCAATTTTTCACCCAGTCAGATTTTACTTCCTGACTTCCTGCATACATTTTCTCTATCCAATCACACAGATGACAGGTAGTTTAGTATGTGTTTAGCCAAGTTAGCCTACATAGCTGATTAGATGGTTAACACTTAATGGTACACATTTATGTATCTATAAAAACCACCAAACACACAAATCCTAATTACTACATCCTCACTGGTGCATGTATAAGTCTTATAGCACACCAGTTTTTCAAAGTTCTCGCATTCAAAGTTTACTACTGAAATTCATGGCTGCAAACACTCCAGTCAATCACATGGAAACTGGAAGCAAGATAACCACTGGACAAGGGCGCCCACAAGCAGGTGCAAGGGGGTGCACTTGCACCCCCTGGAACGGGCTGATTTTATTTTAATTTAAAAAAAAAGTTTTTTTAAAGGGCGTTCCTTTGTATCCTGTCCAGTCGCACAGATGCAACAGGTGTTTGCGACCTGTTTTCATCTTCTGTGCATAGGCGCCACCCGGAACCATAGCACTTTTCAGCTGCAAAGACCTGTTTTAGGACCCAACAGTCATGCGTGTGTCGCATGAATTTTAAACACAAACATGCGCGGGAAGGGAATCACATCATTGCTGCCAGAGAGTCACCCACAGTAAGGTAAGGAGTTAGGAGTGTGAAATTCCAGTTTGGTTGAGTTTTTCTTGCAGTTTTTACTGCCTTATTGCATCGAAAATTCTGTCCTAGCACAAGTCATGGAGACTGAGGTTTCTTGTGCCTGTCTGTAGAAAATTAGTAAGATGTCATAATATTTAGAAAAAAAAAGTTTTTATGTTGGGCTGTGTACATTTTGTGCTGAAAGATGTCATAATAATTTTACAAAAAAAAGTTCTATGCCAGGCTGGGTACATTTCATGCTGAAACTGCATATAATACCCCAGCTACTTATTTCTGGTGGACAGGATTACCTAGGCTCAAACCCTGAGCTTTAGGTACAAGAGCCTGCCTTCTCTACCCACACCACCACATCTGATTCAGGAAGTTGAACCCATAGCTCTCAGTCATCTAGATTAATCATTGAGAACAGAATTCACTATATAATAATAGTGCTTTAAGCTTCAGTCTTCCTATCTTTTTTGGAAACACATGGTAACACAAAACACAATTTCAGCAACTTTCTAAGTTTATAAAGCGATATTTAAAATGTGTCCCTGGTGTTGGCCCTTTGCCCCACCAAATACATTTTGTTTTTTTCCAGATTTCTTCTGCTGTGAAATTGAGAGATTTAGTTGTGTCAAGCAGATGGTGCACTGGTGCAGTGGTAGTGTTGCTGTCTCACTGCAAGAGGTTCTCTGGTTTAATTCTTGGCTGGGGTGCTTTTTGTGGGGAGTCTATGTCCTCTCTGTGCTTGTGTGGGTTTCCTTTGGTTGCTCTGATTTCCTCTCATGTTACAAAGGCATATATCTGGAGTCTCCCTGGGACTCTGCTGAAAATTGGCTTTGCCCCAAGTTGGACTTTCCTGGTAAACAAATGTTAAAAAAAATTACAAGGCGCTGAGAGCTTCAGGGGAAGAGAAGTTTAGAGCTACTTACTCCAAACCTGTTTGCATTGTTAGTAGCACAACAGGTAGTAGCCTTGCTTTTAATGCAGAAGGCTGTGGGTTCTACTCCCATAGTATGCAGATGGATCGCTGATACTGTATTGTGTTGTACTTTAAAGGGAGTGGATGCTGCAGTCCTGTAAATGTCTTCCTTTGGTGGAGTTATCTAGTAACTATGAGTCTGTTATCAGTTTGCCATCCATTCCCTCTTTCAATATTACTAGCTTATCATTTTTAATAACATAGGCAATTTATTCTTCAAGGGCAACAGTCACTTTATTTGTAAATGAAATAATGAAATATAAAGTCGTTTCCTGGTAGCAACTTCTTCATTAGTTAAGAGATTCCTTAAATGTGGAATTATTTAGATGACTGACTTCTGCAAACATTTTGCATATTTACTGATATTGGTGGATTCTAATGACAGAAGTTTCAGTGGCCTTTTATGGTTAAAATTTTCTGAAATGGGTAGTTTTGTCATTATTGGTGCATACATTTTGTCTGGTTTTGACTGGCTAAGTTTGAGATGACTGCAAGCTAGGAGCAGTTATTGAATACCTAAATGACTTAACCATCATGCAGGAAGGTTTGTCCTAATTAATAACTAGTGTCAAAATCATGACAATGCCCTCTGAGAACTGACCCAATTGTTTGGCATTTGGGAAGCTTGTGTGTAGAGTGACCTAACTTTTGACCAACATGTGCCCAAAGTCATAAGAAAGCCTTTCTATATTGCACAGCTTGTAAACAAATTGACTGTGACTAGATCTAGAGATGTTGCTGTCCCACTTTACAAAGCTCTAATTAGGTCAGTCATTTTGTATAATGCCCACTTTGGCATGTATCTGTCCAGCCCCATGAAACAATTGGAATATCTTCAGAGATACCTTACTAAAAGGATACAAGTCCTAACCAATAGGTCTTGCATGGACCACCTCAAAGAAAGTTATCACTATACACAGTATCCTACAGAGTGCTTAGAGGTAACATGTCAGCAAGTCAAATGGCATCAGAATTACTCAGTCCAGGTATGTAAACTGAATGTTGTGGAGAGATGGTTATATATCACAGAGGCTACTACTGTTCCGGAACAGACTATCCATAAAAATAAAACAAAGCTCATCCGTCCATATTCAAATGCAACTTGGATCTAAAGATGGGTAATAGAAAGTGTACTCCAGGATTGCCCCTCATGCCACTGATGGATAGAGGCAGCTCCTAAATGCTGCATCCCTTACACGGGTCTCCTCAAATTATCTATGGTATGATCACAGTTATTCTCACTAGGGCTAATATACAATTATCAGACATGAGATAGGTAAGACCAATCAAAAAATGTTAATTTAAGCACCAAAAGAGACCTGGCTAAGCTTAAAATGTCCTCCAAGTGAACCTATGTTGTGGTACTAAACAGTTATAAAACTGCCCTTTTTAGATCACTAAGTGCCCCTCTCACCCTCTGCCCCTCAGTCTTTAACAGCTTCCGGCACCTATGTTTAAAAATGACCTTTCCATCCAGTCGCACATTGCGCAGATGCAGAAAACCGATGGTTTTACGACTTCATCTTCTGCTCCCACACAGAATTTGAATTTCAGAAGACATTTGGATTGCGGACAAAGGTACAAGTGAGAGGTAGGTGTGTGCATGTGTGTTTAAGTGTTTAAAGCGATATGTGTGTGTGAAATAGGAAGGGGTGTGTGCATGTAAGAAGTAGGTAGGTAGGTAGGGGTGTGTGGATGTAAGAAGTAGGTAGGTAGGGGTGTGTGGATGTAAGAAGTAAGTAGGTAAGGGTGTGTGAATGTAAGAAGTAGGTAGGTAGGGGTGTGTTACCATACTATATGTAAACAATACAGTCAAGAGGCTGATTGCTAATATGCATCTATCTTGTAACTCTGCTAATGCCACTCAGGCTCAAACATTTTATTCACATAAAAGAAAGGGATTCAAAATAAATATTAGCAAAACTAGTGCAATGATTTTCAATGCCCCAAAACTCTTTTTAAGTCTTTCAGTGGCCCTGATCGTGGTCTTCTATATACTGCTAAGTTCCCAAAATATCTTGGAATCTGGCTTGTGCCATCACTTATTTTCACCACTCATACATGCAGCATGGGGAATAAAATTACATCATTGTAGTAAAATGCAATATTGTTTCCACAATGGTAAATGAACAAGAAAGGTTTGCAGTTGGATAAAAGGTACTTCTTACATCTCTGAACACCCCCTTTCCACCAGTGTCTCCATCTCTTCTAGAAATATAGAATAGCACAAAAAGCACTTCAGAACTGTATCTGCCACTTTACTGTAGCAGCAGGTAAGATGTTCCATCACTTTCAAGCAGTTAGCTGGCAAGACGGCTTACAGAGACTCATTTCTGTCAAACAACAGCATTACATGCCTGTCTATAGGCCTAAATATCCATTAATGGGATGCTATTTCCCCATTCTGACTGCAATGGTAAACATAATGAGGCTATTGACATCAGTTCTCTTCCTCTTAATGAGGTACATGATGGTTGCTTATGTTAGGCTGATAAATACATCAAGAACTAAGCATATGAGATTATGGAAACATAGATTGAAAGGTGAATTTTTAATACAGTAGACTGTGTGTATGTGCATATGTAGGAAGTAGGTAGGTAAAGGGGGGGGGGGGTCATACCTCACAATTATCCAGATTTTTGCCTCATATTTGCAGATTGTTTCTCATAAAATTGTGTTTTTTTCTGGCAAATCATTGAAGACTGAAGTTGAGTTTTAGACTTCATATCCTCAGAAAATGCATACTAATGCAAACAATTTTGTTCTATCCACTTTCTAAGGATCTCGGGAGATGTATGTGTGTGTCATACCTCTCAACTGTACAGATTTTTACAGAGGCTGAGGTATGTGTGTGAGAGAGTGAGGGAAATGCCCTATTTAGAGTTAGCAGGTAGAATTTATTTTCAAGGAATTGTGAGCTTCAAGGGAAGAGAAGTTTACTACTGCTCATGCTAAGTCTGCTTAAAATGTGCAACTGTTTTGTTTAGCAAATGGTATCACTATTGTGGTGTAAAATTTCAAAGCAGTCTTAGTAGCACAGCTGGTAACATACTTGCATCTTGATGTAGCGGGCTGTAGGTTCTACTCCCACCGCATATAGATTTGTATTTTAAGGGAGTGGAGTGCTGCAGTCCTGATTATGTCCTCATTTGGATGAGATGCCTAGTAACTATGAACCTGTGTTTCCGCTTGCCACTTATTCCTATTGCAATATACAAGCTTAGCATTTTTTAAATGTAACATAGGCAATTTATTGTTTAAGGGCAGCAGGCACTGAATTTGTAGATGAAACACTGAAAAATAAAGCTGTTTTCTAGCAACAACCTCTCCATTAGTTTTAGATCTCTTTAATGTGAAATTATTCAGATGACTTTTACTTCTGCAGAGATTGTGCATATTGACTGATATTGGTGGATTGTAATGATAGATGTTTAAGTGGCCTTTTATGGTTGAAATGTTCTGAATTGGGCAATTTGTCATTACTGGTTCATATGTTTTGTTTCATTGCTTACTGGAAAAAATGTTCAAAACTATAACACACACTTTAAGTGGTGCTGTATTAACAAGGGATATAATTCAATTATATATTATAATTAATACAATAAGGAAGGTGAATTTAAGCAGTTATGCATGGTTCTGAAATGTGTGCAAGGGGCCTATGATTTGAAAACAGTCCAAAGGTAAACTTAACCTGCCACTGGCCAGTTGCATTTTCTTTGAATGTTCTTTGAATGTGGGTTTCAATGCTGTTTCAGTGAATGCGAGTTTCAAAGGTAGAGAAGCTTTAATGCTAAGTCTGTTTTCATTGTAAGACTATTGCTTTGTTTAAGTTTAGCAAATGTCTATCGGTGTTTGTGCTATAAAATAGGAGGTTACTAGGCTATTGGCCCTGAGGCCTTAAAATTTGAAATAAAAGTTGTAAATTAAAACCAAGTATCTGTAATCATTGTAGAAGTAAAGCATAAAACAGTAAGCACACCGAGAGTTTTTAACAGTGTTCATGGCAACTGGGGAGAAATAGCCAAGTAATGGGATACTGGAATGGCTGTGTGTGTGTGTGTGTGTTGGGTGGTGCTTTGAAGGGGTGGGGCTGGGGCGGTGCTCTGGGTTTGCACCCCCCCCCTGCAAAAAATCATGTTGGCTCCCTTGCCACTGGAATATTAAAGCCACCTATATTCTAATATATATGCTAAGATATACATTAGCTTTAACCAATCAGAATGATATGTTTAGGTTTCTATAGAATTAAATAGAATGGTGATTTTTTTTCTTTGTTTTTGAAATATGTATAAACACAAGATTTATTTCTAGTTTCTTTAAATAAGCACAGCACTTACCTGACAATTCACTCAATAAAGATTTGTTGTTTTGCTACTAAGAAGTGAAGCTAGTTTTAATCGCAACAAGAAGATATGTTGTTTTGGTATGGAGAATGTGAAGCTGCTTTTATTTGCAAACGTGAAGAAATTTTGAATGCTCAAATGGCTGTTCTTTGACTTTTTCCCTAGTTGTTTTGACCTGAATCGTTGAACCATGTGCACTGTATGACAGTTTAAGATAACTAAACCTCAGGGAGCCC
The DNA here is from genome assembly GCF_019279795.1 of Protopterus annectens. Classification (NCBI taxonomy): domain Eukaryota; kingdom Metazoa; phylum Chordata; order Ceratodontiformes; family Protopteridae; genus Protopterus; species Protopterus annectens. Next base: position 669,670,179 of record NC_056748.1, on the reverse strand, counting down.
ACAATGCTTCATTTCTAAACTTGGTGCACATTCTCGTTTCAGGACAACTGATTAAAATAAAAACTCTTCAAAAATGTTACATCATCTCTTCTACTAGCTATTTCCTTTAGATAAGTAGGCTCTGGCATAAAGAATTCAATTTTGTGTATATTGTCCCCATAAGGTTTATTAATAATACCTGAGATGCTGAATTTGACTTTATGTATGGTTTAAAATTTAATAAAAGTTTTGAAACAAAAGTCAAAATAGTTTTCTATTTATCTGAGAGCAATCCTTTATTTTCTAAGTCTGCTATACAGAAAAATCACTACAGCATAACTTTAATGGTTTTATTAAATACTGAAACTGCAAAGACATTATCCTACACTATAAAGCTGTAGGAGAGATTTAAAGGAGATCTGCACCAGCAGTTTTGAATAGTGGTATCACAAATCTTTAGAAGTTCAGCCAAGTTAGAACTGCATAATTTCAGGGTAGTGCATAAATTCTCACTTTATTTTGTAAATACAGAAACAAGAATCATCACAGATTAAGGACCAGGTTACTGGGCCACATATATTTAAAAAAGGTACTTTAAAGTTTTTCAGCAGGGCTTTCAGAATACCTCTACCAGTCCATATCAAATCATTGCCAGTGCATACTGCTATGTACAAACACAATGTCTTGCTGTCTTTTCCGTCTCCAAAATATTAATGGCGTTATGCATGTTAAACAACAAGTATCTACATAGTTGTTGACTACTTTGTCAGCTAACTGCAGCCGATGGTCGAGTTTGAGAAATAGCTGCCCTGATAGTTTAATGTCAGTGCTGACTTGACTGCTTTTAAGCCACTGCACTACTACCAAAAATGGTAACTCCATACCAGCTCATACTGAATTCACCCAAACTGACTTCAAACCTCTTCCTCAACATACTTGTCACTGATAAATATTTAGGGATTAAGTAATGTGTGCTGCCTGTCCTACTGTCTTCAGAGCTGTCAGTAGCACAAGTCAAGAAAAATAATGTGCAGTCTGTCTGTCTGCTTTCAGAGCTATCAGTGGTACAAGCCATGAATGGGCATGTACAATAAGTCCAGCTGCCTTCAAGACTATCACTACCTTAGGCAATGAAAGACCAAGTGTGCTTTGTTCCATGACCTTTAGAGTAGTAGTGCAGTGCAATGCCAACACCCTGAATATATAGATTTGTTAGGTTTTTTTTACTGTCCTCTCAGCCAATCCATTTGATTTTGTTGTTTGCTAGATATCATTGCAAACAAAGAACAAAATGATAGAATTGCAAAAGTCAAACTCCATTTTCCCTCAAGAAAGCAAAGTATATATATATATATATATATATATATATATATATATATATATATATATATATATTTTTTTTTTTTTTTATCAGGACTATTCCTAGGACATGCACATGCCCTAACAGTGTTTCAAAAAGCAGACTATTTGCCCAGAAAGGAAAAGATATATTTTGCCTTCTTTAAAAATAAAATTTATATTTTATTTTTACAGAAACAAAGTCTATGGCTTCAGCATACCAAAACATTATGAAGCTATTCCAGTGGTGTAAAGGGATAAAGCTCTATCAATAGCTCAGGTGAGTTGGGTTCAATTAGCCGCTTAGGCATCTGATGGAGTGGCAGGAATAGATGGGCATTACCACTCCAGGTGGATGGGTAGTTCCATGGGTGTCTCCTATAATGATCCCTATTAGATGCTGGGAATGTCATACCATGAGTTGTATGCCAAAAGGGAAATAGGGTGGGGACAAGGCTAAGCTGCCACATAGGTGGGGTGATATGCTACATGTCCCAATTGCACACTTGCCCCTCAGTTATATCATATGGTACCAAGGGAGGAGGGTCTAACAGAATAGGGCATAAAATAAGAAACCCCCTCAAGTGATGTAAATGACCAAACACCCAGGGCATCCTTAAGATATTGATCGTCTCCAGCCTTAACAGATGTAGTCCATGGGTAAAGGAGGTGGTTGACAGAATCAGAGATGGATGTGGGCACTGGGTAGGAGGCCATAGGATAATACAGGAGTAAGAAAAAATCCTCCAAAAAAGTATAAAAGGACATTATGCTTCAAAACATTTTTTTTAATAATGTCAAAGATATGCCTCATTAATTGTTCCTAACAGATTCCATTATATATGCACTGTTGTTATTGTCACAGCTGTGCAGTTCTGACATAAGAATATTTAAATGTAGGGAATATATCAATGCAGGAGTAGGGTACACAGTTTACAATGACAATCATCATTACAGTAGTTTCAAACATGAACATGGTATGCTTTTACAGTCAGATGTAAAGTTGTGCTAAAGTACAGAGTAGTGTAAATTTCTGGGACAAAAATCACTTTTTTTTTTTAATTTTTTTTTTTTTATTTTGAGTATTTCAGTTTGTTTCTATTGGCCAAGATTATCCAGGATTATAAACACATACATAAACACACACACGCACACACACACACACACACACACACACACACACACACACACACACACACACACACACACACACGACAGTTTGCGTTAAGGCACTCACCATTAAGAGTAATTCAATGAAAACTAAACCAGTCCAAACGGACCAAAAGTAACTAAAAAACTAAAAATAATAAAAAAGGCTATGAAGGACTAATGTAAATTTGCTTTAATGAACACAGATCCAAATAACTAAGCACTTTCACCAGGCAATTACTGGCTTCTTCACAGTTATTTGGTATCCACACTTAGACATTTTAATAGTAAAACCATGTGTTGCAGAAACCAATCAAAAAAGTATCCTTAACTGATAAATTAACCACATTGTTCTGAAGGAACTACTTTATAAAAAAAAAAAAAAAATATATATATATATATATATATATATATATATATATATATATATATATATATATATCTCACAGTGCTATAACAGTTAAAACCAAAGCTTAAAGCAGTCTCTCTGTACATATGTGACCAGAATATTGTGTTTTATTTAAATCTTATTTGCCTTTAACTTTAAAATCGGCATCAAGGAAACACCATCATTCAGACCGGGGCTTTGAAGGGCATTTAACCTGAGTTGCTAGGTAGTTTCCAAGGCAGCAACTTTGTTATTAATATCACCCCCTCTTTCACTATTGCCAACACGGTCAATAATGAAAAATACAATTTTTTTGAAATTGCTACAATTTTTTGTGTACAAGTATAAAGCATTATGCTCATCCTTTTTATTGATACTTCTCACATGATATCCTGATCCGGAGCCTACAAACTGAAGAAGCTGCAGTGGTCTGTGGCGAAAACGCTCTTTTGGTTTGTTCAAAATAAAAGCGTTAAGAAGCTTTTTGACTTGGAGGCGTTTCTGTCTGCAAACAAGGTTCCTCAGTGTGTACTTTTTGGTCTGACTTGTTTGAAAGCAGTTTTTCCGGAGCCTACAAATAGTTTTACCTACGTAGAAACTGTCGCAGGATGTACAAGATGCAACATACACAATGTGCCTACTGTTACAGTTACACTTCCCTGGGCAAGGGATAGTGTACTTGTAATCTTTCACACATAAGTAAGGGCCATCATTGATGTACCTACAAAATCTACACATGCCACATTTACTCATCAGTGAAGCCCTCCTCACGTTCTTAGTGCCTTCATTTTCCAGGATGCTTTTTAAGTTCTTCCCTCTACTATACACAACCTAAGGCACCCCTCCCAAAATTTATTTTGTGGTGTTACTTAAACAAAATTGTCATCCATTCTTTAAACAAGAGCCAAGCTCATTAGCCCTGTCATTGCATTTCAAAACAAATAGCACCTCTGTTTTTTCTAAGTTACTTTGTTTGTAGTGACTGATGTTTCATTAATCAAAATCGGTGTATAAGTTGTTTCTCTCTTACTCAACACCTCCTTTTTAATTTTTAACAACATTTTTAAGGGGCAATCCCTAAGAACATTCAAATCAATTTGAATAGTTCTTCTTTGAATGTTAAGTTGCCACTAACCAATCTGGAAGTTCTCACCATCTGCCCTTTAATGATGCCTTTTCTTTGGTGGAAGGGGTGACAACTGTGAAAATGTAACAGTGAGTTTGAGTATGTCTCTTTTCTATAGATGTTGCTACTGAGACCTTGTGTTGTTTTCTTGATTATGTCCAAAAAATTAATCTCTTCCTTGTGCCAGGTATGAGTAAACTTAAAAAAAATGTGTTGTAGCATTAATATACTCCATGAACTCAACTATAGTAGTCACGTCACCCCTCCACAAAATAAGTACATCATCTAAAAATCTGTTGTATAATAGAATGTTGCCTTTATATTTAGAGGGAAATATAAAGAGATTCTCCCAAGCAAGTAACACCAAGTTTGAGAAAACAGGGGCACATTTGGCCTCCATTGCTACACCAGTTAACTGCTGGTAAATTTCTCCCTGAAAACAAAAGAAGTTGTTTTTAAGTATAATTTCCATTAAGTCAAACAACAAGTTTATTTTAGTTTTATCTATCATTTTACTTTTTGTTAAACTTTGGGGGGGGGGGACTTCCAGATTGGTTAGTAACAACTTAACATTCAAAGAAGAACTATTTTTTGTAAAGTAGTTCCTTCAGAACAATGTGGTTAATTTATCAATTAAGTAAGGATACTTTTTTGATTGTTTTCTGCAACACATGGTTTTACTATTTAAATGTCTAAGTGTGGATACCAAATAACTCTGAAGAAGCCAGTAATTGTCTGGTGAAACCGCTAAGTTATTTGGATCTGCGTTTATTAAAGCAAATTTACATTAGTCCTTGGTGGCCTTTTTTATTATTTTTAGTAATTCAATGAAATCAGGCAACCTCAGGGACATTATTTAACACGAGCTTCCCTTTTACTAACATTTAATAAACTAGACTTTGATAAATTAAGCCCAACAGTCCAACTCTCAAACAAACCAGCTGGCCACTCAGAATTATACACACATTTATATATATATATATATATATATATATATATATATATATATATATATAGATATATGTATATATATTTGCATACGTACATCTATCTACAGAGGAGAGCAACCTTTTGTTGCTAAGTCCACTTATCAAGTGACAGAGCTGGTAAAGCTGATCAAAAATCATTTAATTGAAATGCACCAACTTTGTTAGTATGAGACTGGGATACAGTGGGGAACAGAGAATATGTCCCTTTTGTACTGAAGTGTGATCTTATCGGGGAGTGGGTGGTGTAAAACATTGAGTGGTTTTCCTTTTCGGATCAATGTTTGTGTCTCGATTTTAGGTGCTAATCACTGGTGGATTGACAGGTTGCTTTCTCAATGGAAGGTAATTCAACCTCAGGGACAGGCTTTAACATAAGTCTCAAAGAAGGCTCAAGCCCTTTGCTTCCTATTACTTGCATTTGATATACCAGGCTTTCATGACTTGTCTTGCCAGCATGAGCAGCATAAATTATATGACATATGCATCAGACTTACAGCAATAATCTTAACACCATTATCTATTTCAACCAGTTTCCTAATGTCGCTTACAATTCTTGTTTTGTGTCTGGGTGTATGCGTGCTGAGATCTCTACATGTTTGCATCAATCTATCAATTGATTCGACAATTTATTAGTACATACTTCCATTAATTTATATACTATTGCAGAACTCTAACTTCTCAGGTGTTACTGAGTGCTAGTCCCTTTCCACATCACCATAAAAATATTAAATATATACCATTTGCATGGGGCAGACATTTGCTAAAAGGACCATGCATTACAGTTTATAGCCTATATTGCTGACTGTTGCACACTTTTTTGTCCACCTTTTTTTATCCAGTATTACATTCTTTTCACCGCAGCAATTCTCAAAATGTCTCACTGCTTAGTGATTACCCACTCATTTCAAAGCACAGTTCAAAGTACAGTCCAAACAAAGCTGGCACACTCTACATTACTGTATTAGATTTCCCTGACTTGTGCTTAAATTCTATGTGACTGTAATCAATAAAAACGAAAGACAGAAAATAAAAATAAAATGCTGATGAGTATATGAAAGAGATTTCACAGTATCAAAGCATTCTAGCTTTCTCAACAAATGGAGTCTGTCATTTAAAACAAAACTGAGAGGTGACAATTAGAAAAGCTCACCAAACAAAGTAGGTGCAAATAATGTTTGCCTCCCTAACAGTTAAAATGTCATTTAAAAGACAAGTGTAGATGAATATGCGTATGAAATTTTATGTATCTGATGCATATTTCTAAAACAAAAAGACAAATGCAGCCTTATTCTTGTTTCTCAACATAGAAATCTGACGACTTGTATAAGAGACTTCGCCTTTCTTGGTGTTCATATTTCTGCACATAGCTAGACATACACACATGCATAAAGAAGTCAACATACTTTATACTAAAGGATTTTAGGTTACTGGATTTTAACGTGAATTTTTGTAAAGGTGCAAACATATCTAAACACACGCATTTTTTCTTCACCATATAAACAATTCACACTGGAGGGACATATATATTATTCAGTGTTTATCCCATCTCCAGAATAATCTCCAGTTATCTATATCAAACAAAGTAGTAACCTAGCTTCCTTTATGGGAAACCTTGAGGATTGCAAGGGTGCTCATAAATCCATTCGACACCTGGCTTGTTTTGTCATCCTGTAAGGCAAATAGTGCTTTATGTATGTAGGTGATAGCAAGGTGATTATGGTCCATGTACCATCTCTGCCTTGAAAAACTCTATAAATCTATAAATTTATGAAATTAGTGTGAAACATTTCAAATCAACAGCCCCTATAAAGTATGGCAAGTTTCATCATCAAAAAGGCATTTGCTGCATTTTGTTTCAATGATGCTGTGAGCATAAATGTGAGCTTTTACAATAAGAAGCAAACTTTTACCTTTAAGCTGAGGGGACTCCCTTAACTTGTTAATGGACTTTTTTTGTATAAAAACCTTTGTAAATTTTATAATTCTACAAAAGAAAATACAGTACTTTTCCATTAACGGGGCAGCAATGCTCGGCCAACAGAAATGTTGCCATAAGGGATTACTGAGGTAAACCCAGAATATGCTTTCTTGAGTGGTTAACTTGTGTGGTTTTGAGTAGAATTATTTACTTTTTGTATTGTATCTGCCAGATATTGACAGCTGAAAGAAAGGGTATGTTTCCCTTTATGGGGCAGTAGGGCAAATGTGTGTTTTTTGTGAACTCTGTGCTGGTTATTTGTTCCTGCTTTTAACTTTGTGATTGTCCTCATGATACTTTTCTTGTAGTGACATTCAAGTGTTGTGTCCTGCTTTTAATTGTTGTCCGACCACTACTGATTTCTGATTCATTGCTTCATCTGAAGTCCTTCATGATTCCTTGTGACAGTGTTACTGATTTTGGCAGATGTCATTACTGCGTGTTGGACTGTAGTGCTCTGTACATAATTTTGTCTTGTTTGTCAGAGTACTGATTTATCATCAAAACTCACTGCTGCTTATTCTGTATGTAGTTTTGTGGTTTTCATGTTCCCTTCTGTCTCAGAGTGTTAGTCATTTTGCCCACAGTTAGTGGCTGTCACACAGACTGTGTTACAGACCTTACCTGGTACTTCCTAAAAACAGTGTACATCAGTGATGGGACATTGTGAAAAAAGAAGAACGTTCTCCTCATTCTGGCCACCTGCTGATTTTTAAGGATTGCTGTGTCAACAACCGTAATGTTCAGATGCATTTCTGTCAGGCTAAACACACACAGAATGGGGACGAGGCCCTTCCAAACATGGGAACATCTGCTGAAATACTGAAGTGAGATTGCTGAGAAAGGATTTTGAGAAACAGGAGCATCAGTTAAAAATTTTAACATGTGCTTAGCCTAACATTTCAGGTTGTTGCCCATGTTTATCTCACTGCAACATTTCTGTTGGCCAAGTACAGCTGTCCCGTTAATGGAAAAGTACAGGAAATACTTCACTCATGGGTAACTATAGCTAGGCATAGAGTCCACACATACAGACTGGACATGATTGAGATTGTAAGCTTTTTGACTGGTGCCAGGATCGATGACATTTCAAGGGCTCTAATGACTCCTAAGCCAGACAAACATGACTACAGCCTAGTGGTGGTCCATTTGGGAGTGAGTGACCTGAGGCCCTCCACTTAGACATGCAGAGGCACATGATGGAAATTACTAAGCTTTTACTAGAGGTAGAAAAATTACTGATCTTGAGTAGTAGTACATGAAGTCTATTCACCAATAATTCTGCAAGATACCAAGACAGGATAATTGCATTTAATGACTGGCTATGTAAATGGAGTCACTATAAGGGGATCCAGTCATACCTCTCAATTGTCCAGACTTTTGCCTCAAATTCTTGGTCTGTTTTACATAAAATTGTGGTTTTCTGGCAAATTAGCAGCAAATCATTAAAGATTGAAATTACAAAATAATGACATATATTTGAGTTTCAGACTTCATACCCTTCAGAAATTTCATGCTAATGCAAAACCAGTTATTCTATCAACTTTCTAAGTTTGTAAGAGCAATATTTAAAAATTGTTCCTCTTTTCTGGTGTTTGTCCCACTTTTATTTATGGCTTTGCCCAGATTTCTTGCTCTAAGATGTTGAGAGGTATGAATCCAGTTTATGTCAGTCAGGGATGAGACTGTAGATATGACTTCCTGATTTTTGAAGTGTGGCTTATACCACTCCTACTGGGACTTCCAAAATTCTAGCTAAAGCCTTTGTTGTCCCCACAGCACCTTTTTTAGAGTCCCTCTAATAGCCAAACTTACATGTCCAAAAATATTTATGTCCAGCATTTCCTAGACTTTAATACCAATGCACTGGAGCACTAGAGACTCAGGCATCCTTAACCTGGTACATGTCAACTCATGCCCCACCCATCTCCTCATCTCTGGTTAAAATATGACAACAAATTGGTTTATCCTTTCTAGCAGGCATAGTTGCACTAACACATCATACCTCTCAGCTGTCCAGATTTTCAAAGAATTCCAGATTTTTTTCCTTATACCTTTGGTCTGTTCTTCATAAAAATTATGGTTTTCTGGCAAATCACTGATGACTGAAATCACAAAAAATGACAGACATTTGAGTTTCAGACTTCTTTTCCTTCTGAAAATACATGTTAATGCAAGATATGTTATCCTAGCAATTTGCTGTTCAAATTTTAATATTCTATATTTATATTTCAATATTCTAGCAAGTGTATAAGAGCAATATTTAAAAATTGTCCCCATTTTAGACCTTTGTTCCCTCATTAGTTCGCCTTTGTCAAGAGGTTGAGAGGTATATACAAATGAGACTATCTTAATGAACTTTTCCTGAGCAAGCCTACTTCAGCTTGTAGAAATTATACACACAGTTCCCAACCATCTCTTGCAAATATTTATTTTATTTATTTATTTTACATTTGTTGACTGGGATTGTCTGACTGAGCTGAAGAGCCCTTTTTCAGTGGAGGCCCGGGGAGAAAAGCTCCATCATATTATACAATTTACATTATAAATTAGCCTTAAACAGCAATGTTACAGGATTATTACAAGGCATTAAGTAGCAATACAATGTTATACAGTATCAGTAATCAGGAGTATAGCATAACTATTTCAAGATGTATAAAAAGAAATATGTTATTAAGATGAATATAATTTTTGGGGTAAGTGGCTACAAAAACCCAGTTTTATCATAATGTAGTTGCATGAAGGCAAGACAATTACAATAGAATGATTCTCTGAGGCAATTTGCTTAAAATATTTTAGAAAACAGTAGAAAGAGTAGTCAAGGAAGATTAGAGAGAGCTAGTGAGAAGGGTGAGTTAAGGGTAGAAAGTAGGTTAAGGTATGAGAAGTAGGGGATGTTAAGGAGGGAGAGTGCAGTGGCAGGACCATTGACTTTTAAAGTGCTCTTAACTTGGCTGTCTTAAATTGTTTAGGATGTGTAATAGTCCTGATTTTTAGTGGGAGCCTATTCCAGGCAATAGTGGGGTGATAGCTGTACATGTTGTGTCCAAATTTAGACTTGGGTTTGTAGATTTGTAGTAGAACTTGGTTAGAGCTTTGGAGAGGTCTGGAGGGAGAATAATGGGAGATGAGAGAGGATAGTGCTGGGCAGTAGGAAGGCTGGTATAGGATAGAATGGATGATCTGGAGCAGAGAGAGAAGAAGCTGGTGGGGTAATTCAAGTCAGTTTAGGTGTTTTAGAGAGAGGCAGAGATGGGATTTGTAGGTTTGTTAGGCAGCAAATCGAGCTACCTTGTTGTAGGTAGATTCGAGTTTGGTCAGGAGTGCTGAGTTGAGATTTGTGAGAATTTGAGAATTGTACATTAGACTGGGTAGAAGGTAGGTAAGAGAGAAAGTAATCTAGGCTTCAGAGGTAAGGAATTTCTTTTTACGGTAAAGGAGCCCTAGTTTTGAATGAGTCTTTTTGATACAGTTATTAACATGCAAGTCAGATTTAAGCCGATCGTCTATGGTTACGCCTAAGCACTTAGTACTGTATTCTACCTGAATTGGAGTGTTATTAAGGGACTGTATGGAGAAGGAGGGTTTAATATTTATGAACTTTTTAGGTAGGAAGAGTAACAGCTTTGTTTTTTTTAGGGTTAAGGATGAGCTGGGTGTTGGAGAGACATGTTTCAACTAAGGTAAAAGATGCCTGAGTAGCTGAGAAGAGCTTAGAGCGAGAGCTGGCTGTGGTGATGACTGTAGAGTCATCTGTGTATTGCACTAAAGATGACTGAGGACAGGAGGTACAGAGCTGATTAGTAAAGATATTAAAAAGTAAAGGCCCTAGGATAGACCCTTGAGATACACCCATTTTTACAAGGAGAGGAGGGCAGAGTGCAGAGTGCCATCTCACTGATTGAGATCTATCAGTGAGGTAGCTGGAGAACCATGCAACAGTATCCAAGGAGAAGCTGAGTTTATGCTGCAGAAAACATAAATTCAACTGTGAGTGCTGCTGTGTTCACATCTAACATTTACCAGCACCTTAACAGCTGCAAAGAAAAGTCAGTAGTCACTTGCCATACATATAATGGTAAACTCAGGATCCTCTCTAGCAGAATTCCTATATAAATAAATTGTATAACAAAAGAAAAAGAATGAACACTGCAAGAAATTACTGTCCCCTCCACACAAGACCACACTGAAACATGCCAGGAAGAAACTTAAGAGCACTAAAAGAAAATGTAAAGGAGGATGCAAATTTAAGGTTGTCACAGACACAAAAGGAAACTACAAATAAACCCCAAGAACGCACCAAGTTCATCCATAATGGAATCACACACACACACCGATCTCAAAGATAAGGCCACTATATTAGCAGACACATTTAGAGCTAACTTTATCCCAACTACCCACACTGTTGCCCCCATTATCCTTGAAAATGTAGTTTCCATGATATCACAATGAAGCAAATCTTATAATCCTTGTCAAAGATTACAAATAATATGTTTATTCATAACTGCAGTAGTCTAGTGATGGCAAACCTTTTGGGTTCGGCATGTTAAAAATTCGGAAAACACCTAACTTGACTTTGCTTGCATGTCACCCACCTAAACAAAAAAAATAAAATAAATTAAATAAATAAAAATAAATAAAACAGTATGGCTCTAAAAACATCAGAGAAAATCTCAACAGAATCAGGGACAAATCTACAAATAAGAGACATGGACAGTTTTAAACTACTATTAATTTGAGACAATGACAGAAAAAAAATGAACATGAATTAATGTACATTTTGTGATGTAAAATTAGTCTATAAATCGAATTAGTCATTATTAAGTGTAAAAAGTTGCCAGTTTTAGGAGGGATGTAAAACAGCACACTCCTATAAATGCAGACTACTTGCACTTTGCAGAAGTGTAATCATGAAGAGAAAACAAAATCAACACTGCCCTTTGCAGACTCTGTCGAGAAAGTATACCAAATTAGTCTATGAGGTTAATAACTTCCTTACCTCTGCAGCAGTGTTGTTGAACTGGCTCCTGGCACAAAATAATTCAATGCACTTCACACAAGCAACAAATCCAAAAGCAGTTTCTTTGGTAACCCGGGTGTTGGTGAATGCTGATGTGTCACACAAAATGTCATGGCATGGCACCTTTGACACGCATGTCATAGGTTCTCCATCACTGCAGTAGTCTAAGCTATAAGGGTTACATCCTGACTAGGACCACTAATTACATGGTCCCAAATTATCAAGACAACTTAGCATTGATTTAAAAGAAATGTGCAAATCAAAGTAGATTCCTTTACAAATGTAAGTAATTATGCTATTAACATCTGCCCTGCCCTAGAATGAGACTAGCATTTAGCCCTGATGCTTCACCACGTACAGCCTTTCAATCATGCATCGCTACTTTTGTACAGTCACTTTTTAGCATCTCAATAACTAGTAAGATTGCTATTATCATTACTATTATAACCTTCTGTCAAAAGGCAAGTTCTGATCCATCTCTCTCTCTCTCTCTCTCCATCACTCGTGTCTTCTTTTTTCAAGATAATATCAGGTTTCTCTGTAGCAGAAGTAAAGTACAGATGAGTAACTTACACTTGCCCATAACAGCAGGTGTTCCCATTCTTCACTGCTGCAGCAGCTTATGGGCACATACTGCCAAGGGATACAGCAACCAGTTTCCAAAAGCTTTCACTCGATTCCCACATTGTTGATCTGGTTGCCTATAGACTGAGCTCAGTTGGAGGAAACCATATAAACAGCCAGAGTGACTAAAGATTTTCAGGGCTTTATTGCCCCTAACAAAAAAATGTAATTCATCCTTTACTTAACAAATCCAAACTTTATATCCAATACTTGAAATACATACAAGAAGGTGAAGCTACTGCAGCAGTACATAATTCAACCATCTGCTATTATGGGAAGTGCAACTTGTACAACTGTTCTATATTCATCATGGTCATTGCTGCAGCAGCCTTGGAATAGAATACCATAGCTGATCCAACTTGGAAGGATACAGATCTGGGAGACCCTGGAGAATGGACATAGCAATAATGCCTTCTCTGAACCTGGAAAAGGAATATAGTTAGTAATGCTTTGTCAATGTATGAATATAGGAGTGAGTTTCTGTTTCTAGAGTACTTCTAGTGTCCAAGATTTTCAGTATGCCATCTAGAAGCTAAGGATCTAGTGGAATGTTACTAAATACTGCTTGGAATAGTTTTGCCATGGTGAAAGTAACAAAACGGTATAGTAAATGGAAACCACCTAGAAATAGTCCGTTTAAACTTGGATTGAACTTTCTTAGTCCAGAACAGAAGATAAATAGCTGGTTAGCTCTCTTCTGTCAATATATTGCCTGAGTTGCCTATGCACTCCTAGAGTATGAAAAAACTTTTCTCCCTTGTCTTTAGCATGTGGAGAGAAAACTTGATTCAGTGTGAACTTTGAAACAACTTTGGACATGAATAAGGGCTTTGTGTGCAGAATGCCCCTATATCTATAAAATATAAGAGTCTCCCAGCATCAGGACCTGCATTTCAGAAACTCTTCTTAAAGATGACAAAGAGAAGCTTTCCAAGTAAGGTTACAGTCATTTATCACACAGATTGTTTTTTGGAGTTAAAAAACAGCTTAAAAGTGGAAATATTCATTAACTATGGCAAACAGAATGCTTTGATGACTAAAAGTATAATGAGTTTGCTTGACTGTAGTATTTTTTCAGCAATATCGTCTTTTTTATTGGCTCATTTTTTTAATTTAATTTTGCATTTTTTGACTGAAATAGTCCTACTGAGGAAGTAAACCCTTTAAATGTGGGTGTGGGGAGAAAAGCTTCTCAAAATTAACAGCATTGTGTAATACAAACTGAAAGCTACATACAGAACTACTATCTACTGTAAAGTCTAAACAACATTAGTCATTATCTGTGTCAAAGCTTAAACGCTATACAGCAAATTATTTACATACAAAGTTATATTATACATGCACGCGCGCACACACGCACACACACACACATTACTTATAGGAATATTGGTTTAGTTTTGTTATGATATATATATATATATATACATATATATATATAGGTCCCTATCATTTCATCAAGTTTTTAGAAACTCGAACTCCATATGGTCATTTTTGAAAACTAAACGTTTTTGAATGGAGAATATGGTACAGAGGAAATGTACCCTCTTCCTCATTGCAGTGCAATCTCGGAGTTGGTATATATATTTTTCAGGGGGTTTGGGGGGGTGTAGGGATGCTTGTAAAGTTCAAAGTTTGTAAGAGCAATATTTAAAATCTGTGCCTATTTATGTGCCTTTGCCCCCCATTATTTTAGGCTTTGTTTAGGTTTCTTGACCCAAGAGGTTGAGAAGTGTGTACACCTTAATTGTAGCTACAACTCATTCTCAGTGTCAGCCTCGATCTCTCTCTCACTCTCATTGTCATACAGTCAAGGACACAAACACACCACACCTCTCAACTTCTACGAGCAAGAAATCTGGACAAAGCCAAAAATAATAGGGGGAAAGGCCCCAAAAGAGGGACACTTTTTAGATATTGCTTTTACAAAATTGGAAAGTTGATAAAATAACATGTTTTGCATTATTTTCTGACTTCAGTCCTCAATGATGCGCCAGTCATTAGTCAGAAAACCACAATTTTATGAGAAACAGACCAAAAATATGAGAAACTGCACATTCTGTGAAAATCTTTATAGTTAAGAGGTATGATAAATATGCAAACAGAAATACACACACAGTTTCTTTTTTTTTTTTTTTTTTTTACATTTGTTAAATAGCAAAAGCACTTCTCAGCAAGTGTAAAATAATGGCAGCTGTTGACAGCTGTTACCTTTTTTTACAGTCTGTCTCTAAAGCAGCTTAGTGGGGTGACCTGAAGAAGGCTGTGCACAAGAGATGCCCTGACAATCTAAAAAATTTGCATGCTTTGCAAGGAAGAGTGAGCAAATATTGTCAAGTCAAGATGTGCCATGCTGATAGACTCCTACCCAAGAAGACTGAATGTTGTAATTAAATCAAAGGTGTGTCAACAAAGTATTAGTTTAAGAGTGTGCACATTTATGCAACCGTCTTATTGTACATTTTTTTTGTTTTATATTTTTTCCCTAACAGATTTGTTTTTAATTGAATTGTACAGGTCATAGGGTCACATTAAATGTGGGAAAAAGTTCTGAAATGATTTATTTTGTCTCATTGTTTTATATCACAAAAACCTGGCATTTTAACAGGGGTGTGTACACTGTTGATAGATAGATTGATTTTTTTTTGGGGGGGGGCATAACAGAGTTTGAATGTAAGTAAAACAAGAAGGTCAAGTACAAGTTAACAGCACAAAATAGAAGTGAGAGAACATCACAACACAGCAGACAATTTAGGATAAACTCAAGACTTGCAACCATTCACACCTTGCCAGTACCTACTCTCAGGCTGTACCCCCTTTCTGCAGCAGTTCCAGGCCATTCAAACCTGAGAATAATTTGTGGGTACTCATTGAATCATCTAGGTATCATAGGAGCAGTCTGTACTGGGGGTGGGTCCTTTTTAATTAAACTGTGTCATATATCTGCTGGTGAAGATTTAGCCCCTCAGTCTGGTATTTGTGGAACTATTAGACTTATACAGATGCAGGAGATCTTGAACAACTAGACTTCTACTAGTAGGGAAGATGATGAATACATCTCCCTTCTATACTCTCCAAGTAACTGATTAATGGGACAGTGCTTCCATCATCTTTGGGTAGTCCAGGTTCTAAATTCATAAAATGAACTGTTTAGATATGGCCCACTGGGGTCTTTCTAGTTGTTTGATAAGCCTAGTAAAGTTTAATAAAGAAGGCGGCATTGTACTCAATAACTGGTCTAATTAATTTTAAGGGGACAGTAATGCCTTTAGATCCGGATGATATTCTCTGGTCATTTAGCCTTGCTACATAGAATTAGAGAACTTCACTAGAACTTCGGGCAGTATTAAAAGACAGAAGTAGCAAAAATGGTCAGAAGTAGAGGCATTCTAAACCAGAGAAGTTTTACAAGGGAATTAGGAGAACATTTATTGTAATAAACATGTTCAGATGATGGAGAATGCAATTAAGGGTTCTGGGAATCTAAGTTTATCTAGTTCTACTACATTTCTGAAAAATAAAAGGGATAAATACCCCATACTGGAACAAGGGAATTCATGTAAATCCTATTTTCATACTCATAAGTAAATGCATAGGAAGAAGCTGTCGTTGCTCCAAGTCAGTGGAGCAACAGTTAGCACACACAATTTGGTGCAGAAGGCTGTGGGTTCTTTTCCCACACTGGGTAGATCAATAGCTGATATTGCAGTTAGGGTTGCCAGGTTTCTTTGTGGCTAACATAACTCCACCCATTCCCACCCCTCTCCCAACCATGCCCCTCCCATTTTGTGACACCACTGTGACGTCAGCTGAACAGAGGGAATACCCTCTTTTTCTGTTCTGGATGCCTGATTTCAGCCGATTTCTCCCCAGTTGCCATAAACACTGTTCAAAACTTTCAGTGTGCATACTGTCTTCTTCTTTACTTCTACAGTGATTACAGATATTTTGATTTAATTTAAAACATTTATTTCAAATTTTATAGTACAAACCACTGATACACATTTGCTAAACAAAGCAATACAGTCTCACAATGAAAAGCATTAAAACTACTCTGCCTTTAAATCTCACATTCACGAAACAGCATTGTACATTGTTTTCCAAGTTTAAGATGATAAAATTTTAAAATGTTCTAAGAAATTACACGTATTAACAACAATCATATCTTACATCAATAAAACAGACCTGAAAATGTATAGCATGGTCTGAAAATACATGTTTAGTATAAAACAATATATAATGACACAATTGGTCTTGCAGCTTTTGAAAATGAACCTATGCATTTTATAGAAAGCTACAGAGCATATGCTTGGTGGATGGTCAGAAAACTAGCTGGGTCATCAATTTACATACCTTTGCTATACCAATCTCAGTATGTCACAAATAACAATTAACCACAGCTGACCCTCAATTATAGAGCATTATATCAAAATAGTTAGTAATATTAACAGGAGAGATACTATGGCAACAGATAAGTTTGCCCTGTTTTATCATTCTAAAATATTTTAACCACATTCAACAGCTTTAAGCAATATAATTTTAAAGGAATTGCAATAAAAACTCTCCTCTTAAGTTAATTACATTTCAGATTTGTTCCTGTAAATCTATCTAATACAACAGTAAGAGCAGTATAGAAATGAATGTGATAGGTTAGATAATACAAGGAGAGGATATCCATTATAAAAAGCAGTAGACATAGAAAGGTTAGAAAAGGGTAAAAGAATGAAAAGAAAAGACCAGTAAAAAAGAAGGCAGCAGATAGCTGAATTTACAAGCCTGTTAGTGTGTCAGAGTCTGAAGATATTAGGCAGGATAGTATGCTAAACATAAAACACAATAGCTACTCAGAAACAGATGTAATTCAAAGAAGAAACAATACAGTAGCTAAATAATTCAAATGCAGTTCAGAATAAATTCCATTTGGGCAATAGTACCAATCAGATCAAATATCACTTGCAAAATGCACAGCTTAATAAGCTTTACTTTAAACATGATATAAACATTTGCAACATTAAGAGACTGGGCAGCAGTTTACCACATTAAACATCAACAAAAATGCAGTTAGATATATATGCAGAAATAAAAAAACGCTATATACAAAGGTAACAGAGCAAGCAGTTGGCTTATTATAGGACTAAATAGATTAATCTGCCTTTACATGTTTAATGTTCACTGTTAGTCTGACTCCCTGTTGAGCAGAGAAAAACTATTAAGTCTATCATGAGCTGTGTCTTTCAGTGATCTAAGCCATCAAATTATCCAATCTCCATGGTTGAAATTCATCATCTCTCACATCATATATGTAATATAAGTCAGCTAACCCTATCATTGCACATATATTTAGTGCTGGAACCCAAGTCTGCAGAATAAGACAATAAGATATATCCAGAGTAATGTATGCAAACAGCAATTAAACTTTTATTCATAATATCTTAATTTTTAAAGTCAACATGGATTTCATTCTTCTTTAGAGATACACAGCAACCAGAAAAGGAAAAATTCTGCTTTCATCTGTTTTATTTCTGAAGTTGCTTCACAAAAGTTATATTTGCAGTGATCAGTCATTATTTCCAAGGCAGCTAAAAGCTAAGCTGAAAATATAGAGCATGTATATGAATTTATTTAAAAGTAAAAAGGTAAAAATCTCACAGGTAACTAACAATAATGGACACATTAGAATTACATATATCCAATAGATATCACTTTTAAAATCAGTGACGCTTCTTTAATTTTTATGAATTTTTAATGGTTTAGGTCAGTCTTCAATTAATTCACTTATACATTATAAAATATATAAAAGCCAAGAGATGACTTATAGCTTCTACTGGCATCTAGTGTTGCACTTTGTGGATCTCACACTGACAAAAAGTGATAGGCTTTGAAATGCAGTTTTTCTATCATTTGAATCTTTGCTTAGCTGAAACATTTACTCATTTTAATGCTAAAATCTGGTGATACAAATAGTAATACAAACATATATGTCCAAGCTGTTAATGTTATCAATCTAGATCAGTCAGGATAAAGACACAACATAGCAGAAAATAATTGTGCAATCGCTGTTTTAAAAATCTTTCTTAAATACAAATAAAAATCAAACAGAAAAAAGAAAGAAATTAGAAGATAGAGATGCCAAGAAGCAAGCTGCCTTACAACCCTGCTTGTAAACTTTGCAGTTAATTTCTGACACACGATAACAAAATCATCCACACAAAGCAAACCTATAGGTACCATTGGTATGCAGGTAACATTTTCAAGAGGTAAGTAATAATCTGTTATCCAGTACCTTGTGAAAGCAAAGCCTTTGCAATTCTGGGCAAGATGTTCCTAAGAAGAGAGCTGTTCATTTTTATTCCCTTGTGCTGCTTAAAATTATTCCATCACACTGGTGAATGGAATAAATGAGCTGATTGATGACTAAAAAGGTAAAGGGAAGAGAAGAGCACTGTGTCTGCATAACTGAATTTGCATATGTTTAAGTTTTTTTACTTTTCAGTCCTCCTTGACTCCTAACTGCACAAAAAAAAAAAAAAACCGGACTTCATTAGTCCGGTTTTGATGATTTTACAATTTCACTGAAAACAGCTGGCAACCCTAATTGCAGTGCAGTATAAGGGGGATGGTTTGCTACACTCCTGAGTTTGCCATCCTTTGGATGAGAACTTAAACAAAGTCCCCATCTGCTTTGATGGTAGCTAAAGTGAATGTAACAGATCCCATTGCAAGTATTAAAAAGAGAAAGTTACTCAATGCCCTGGCCAAATTTCCCCTAGTAATACAAATACCACTTAGGGTCTCTCCTGAGAATGGGTTAATAGCCTAGTAGGACTAACATGGTCAACAAAAGAATGAATAAAAACAAAAACAAAAAATGAAATTTTCATTTTCCCAAGATCAAAGGGTCTGCCTGTGTGTACACCGAGAAATCATAAAATAAAGAAACAGACAAGACGAAGTATCTAAGTGTCAATTAATGAGAAAAGATGCCCTTACATAATGTCTACAGACTTGCCATGTGATTGTTTGAATATATATTTATATAAATACACACACACACACACACACACACACACACACACACACACACACACACACACACACGCACACACGCACACACGCACACGCACACACGCACACACGCACACACACACACACGCACACAAACACAGAGGAAAATAATTATTTTCTTCTGATAGCAGGCAATATAATCCCATTCATTTTAGCCAGGGAACTTTCCAGTTCTTAGTATCAAATTACTCATATCCATACAAATTTTGCCTCATGACCAAATTTTCCATTTATGATCACATTATTACATTTATGAAATCCTATTTATTAGTGAACACTTAATTCTGACAGATTACAAGCAAGGAGTATGTCAGAACTGGAATATGGGTACAAGAAACAGCTAGCAGATAATTCCATACTGAAGCAGATTTAGTCAGAGCCATACAGTTGTTCTTAGGAAAGTGTACCATACTCAACGATCTTAATACACATAAATAATGAAGGAATATACATAAAAATGTTTTGCCCAAAATGACATAATAAATTGGTCTATTACTGATCTGCTTTTGAATTCCCATCTTGCCACTTTCAGTGTCATGAAAGAATGCAGTCTTATTTACTCTCTTAACTATGTATAGAGCATTTATGTACAGTTGAAGTGGAGATTCCACTTAAAAGTAGATAGAAAAACTAATAAGTAAACAAAGGAGAATTGAGACTGACAGCCCTTAATAGATTAATATAATCTGTTGAAAATGTAAATTTGCTTAAAGTGTATCTCACTATGTTCAGGAGACTATACTATACCTAATAAAAAGTAAAGCTGGGCATACAGAAGGCTATCATTGATTGCCCAAGTTTACTATATGAAAAATAAATATTGAACAATTCTCTGAAGTTTAAGGCAAACTTCTCCCTACAAAACAAGTAATCTGTAATAATCAAGTAAATATTCTGAAAAAATTCCATTCTTATGCTGAGAACACATTTTTGTGAATCATTATGACAAGCTCCATCAGATGCAGTCTTACCTTTAGTCGAAAGTTATCGCTTCACTGAGTTATGTGCTCAGCTGTGCCATCAGCTGTGACAATTAGACGCAGGTGCTCATTAAAAGTGTCGTCTCACTAAAAGTCACGTGCACACTTCAACAGACCAAACACGACAAAATCAGGACATGCATAATCAAGGAATCTCATTTATTGTGGCACCAAACCTGAGAGTTAGTTAACAAGATAACAGAACTTTGTGCATGTATTTTCAGCTTAATAGGAAGAACTCGGCCATCTTGTTGGGGCATTTATTTTTTATTTTTGGCTGCACCCAAGCAGTTGTTATCAAATTACTTCCTGTCTAGGGCAATTGTGTACACATGTAAAAGTCCAGCAGACAAGCTATATTATGTTCTTGATTACTGTGTGTAAAGAGGGTTTTTCCCCTTTGACATTTCTGCTTTACTAAATCCTCCTCAGCTTTCTCCCATGACATGCATCAGTTTTCATGTAACACATGAATTGTTTATGTTTTTAGCTTGCAGTTCCAGGGAGTCTGTTGAATCATTCTTATTGAAATCATGGATGGAGGTATAAAACATCTCAAAGCAGAAATAACAAAAAATGTTCATGTTATCATCTCAGTTTTTACTGTATTCATGGTACACACATCTGAGATTTAGTCTTGTTCAACACAATGAAAAAAAATACTTGCTGATATTTTCAAATCTCAGCCCTGATAACTGTATGGTTGTACATTTTAGAATACAAATAATTACAGCAGAACTAGAAAAGCAAAGTTATTAATTCTTAATAAAGACATGCTTATATGAAAAAAATAATCAAATGCCTGCTGTAGCAGACAGATATCTCACTATTTCTCATTCTAATTTCTCCACCATCCTATTGGAATTCTACAATAAACAGCCCTGTCTCTTGAGGAATTCTAAATGACATTTGTGAAAAGTAATTTCACTTAAAATTGTGTTTACACCACTTAAAAACTTCTTGGACCTGCCATATGAGGAAACATATAAGGAAAAAATGACAACTGAAATTTGCTGCTAAATGCCCTAAAAATTATGCGCTTTTAATCTTCACTAATATATGGATAGCATTAAGTATTTTATTCAGTGTAGGAAACTGAGACTTGATTGTATACCTTCCAAGGGAGATTATCAATCAATAAACTAATAATTAACTGTATAACATGCAAGAAGAGTAATAACAAGAGGCATATCTCAGCATGCAATGCCAAAAGATTTCACCAATAAAAAATGACTGGAAGACATTACTTTACAGACTAAAGATGGACCTATACATCATTCAATGTCATAGTTGGGGGCGCAAACAATGTATTAAAATAAAACAATGCACCAAGGGTTATATGAAGTCAGCAACAGTTATGAAGTTAACGAAAGAGTTTTATTCCAAAGTGTATGCGTTAGGCCAAATGTATTTTGAATGCAACAAATCATCTTTATTAAATGTTGGTATGATGAAGGTGAGTATAAATAACACTGTATCACAATAACCAATAGACTGACTAGACCATTTGATGATCGAGGTAAAGTATCCCTAATTCTCTCCCACCCCAAATGCTAGGAGAACAACTTTGATCAAAGTACACAATCTTTATTCACTGCATTTCACAAGAAAATGAATTGAACATTAAATGTTAAATAATTAATTAAATAATGTTAAATTAACAATAAATTTATAGTTACTCTACTACTAACATGTTTCCATAGTTACGCTGCCTATTCTTTCATTATTTAAATTGCTGAAAAAATCGCAGGTAATATTACAGTACCTTTAGAATTTTCTTTCCATTCGCTATGTATAAATAAGCCTGCCTCAATATCTATTGAAAATTAATCGGTGTGTACACCTGTTCAAACTATGTATATGCTCTCTTTCTAAATGATGCTTATGTAAGCTATCGTAAAGCTTTTTTCCTCTCGTTTATGTATACTTACCTATATTTTGCATTTGTCCTGATATCATGTAACTGTATTTTTTGTGTGCATAAAAAACAGTGCTATATACGCAGCAATTTTCCCCAGGCCTCTTATGAAAAGGGTTTTATCCCAGTTGCACTTTCCTGATAAACAAAGATAAATAAAAAATAAGATGAAGAAATGAATCTCTCATCTGATATACTGCCTATAATAAAACCATCTGAACTGAATTTGCCTTTGGTAGAATGAGCTCCACAAACTGCTATAAGTAATATATGGGGTAAAGCTGCCACAAAATGTATAAATCGAAAGAAGCACTACCAGAAAATATCCATGGTGGATTTGGATGCATGTATGCGAGTATGTGTGCATGTGTGTGTGTGTGTGTGTGTGTGTGTGTGTGTGTGTGTGTATGTATACATACATATATATATATATATATATATATATATATATATATATATATATATAGAGAGAGAGAGAGAGAGAGATATGTGTGTATGTATATCTAGATATAAATATGTTCTTCCACTTCCCCACCTTGCGGTAAGTAACAGGACATACTATGGCATTCGGAGAAGGGGAATGTGAGAGCCTGTGTGCTCCGGCTGTACCCATATTGCCCTATATAAAAGACCCTGAAGTCAAAGAAAGTAAGAAAACATTTTTTCAGTAATTCCTGTAGCTCTTGTAATAAGTAGCATCATTCATTACTTTTTTCACATCCTGCATCTCAAGGGACCAAATGCTGAAAAGTTCACAAAGAAGGCAACCTACCCATGAACTGAGCTGGTGAACAAAGAAGGCAACCTACCCATGAACTGAGCTGGTGAACAAAGAAGGCAACCTACCCATGAACTGAGCTGGTGAACAAAGAAGGCAACCTACCCATGAACTGAGCTGGTGAACAAAGAAGTCGGATGCAGCTGTGCTGCACAGTCATGTCAACTTATCTGTATTATAGAAGCAATGTTTAAATGGCCACGAATGAACAATGTAAGATATACTGTTAGTTAATTCAACATTTTTATGAAGAATCTGTTTTGTACAATTGTTTGTGCATAAGCTGATGTATTACTTCCACTGCACAGTCCTTGATTAGGCCAATAATTGAATATTGCGGATTAGCATACTTGTATAATAAAATTCAGATAAGAAGACTTGAGGGAATATAAAGAGCATTCACAAGGGGGTTGTTGGCTTGAGTCATAAGTTACAGGAATAGGTTAAGAATTTTAAAATTGCCTTCCATTAGGTATATGTTATTGAGAGGTTATCTAATGTTAAAGTACCAGTCTTATAATAGTTAGCAATCTGTGTCTTGCATTAGGATATCATTTATTAATCCTGATATTGGCACACAGAATAATTTGTTATTGGTTGTGTTAGCCAGGTACTCCACCAAACTGAAAATGAATAGTTTTATTGTTAGAGCCGGGAGGCACTGGAATGAATGATATTTGAGCCAGAAATTAAATGGAAACAAGCTCCTTGAAGACTCATAAAGACCAGATGTCATGTATCTATTGCACTGCATTGTATTATAATTATAAGATAGAAAAGCATGTTTTCATGTTACAGATGCAACAACAGGAATACAGCATATTTTCCATCAGTTCCCAGAAAAAGCTATAATTAAAAGTGGCACTTGACTATTTTTTAAATACAAAACTAATGAACTAATTACTCAAGGTGAACAAGCTAAGGCTAATGTGAAGAATAACTTTTATTTGTCCTTTTCTACCATTTGTAATGCTGTAAAAGGATATAAATATTTGTTAAGAAAGCACCCGTGTCTATCTTACATTATTTTACTCTCAACCAACTCTCAGTCTAACTTTCTAACTAGGTCTAGTTCTCAGATTGGACTGATTTACTGAAATGGTAATCTGCACAGTTTTTTTATTTATTTTCATTGGCATTTGATTACCAGGAAAGTCCACTGGGCCAGAAAAATCCCATTTTCGGTGGAGACCTGGGGAGAAAAGCTCCAGGTTGTACATAAGCAAAACATAGTCAGTTTCTATAAGGACAGTTTACAAGATTTACATAAAATAAGTTGCTTGAAAATTATGCAATAAAAGAATATTCAAATAGATGCATAAGGATCATAAATACAAGTGTAATGGTATAGTACCTATAACAAAGGAATACTGGTTCTAGCAATATGAATAAGGCATTAGACAGCACAAGGAATAAATAGACTATAAAGTGTAAACTGGCTGAATGACAGTGTTGAATTATACTACTAAAATAAAATGTAGAGGTAGGATGCAAGTTATAGAGGGCAGACAAGAAAAGGTAGTAGTTATTTAGGAGAGGTGGGAGGGTAGAAAATAGAGGTAGGTTTAATAGGGATTTGGTAGCAGAAAGGATATAATAGTGCAACAGATAAAAGATATTAGCATGGAGTAGGGGAGGAGTGACTATGTTCAGTGGACAAATTAGGTAACAGCAGAGGAGGAAACAGAGCAGTTACATATCCAATTGGAGAGGAAGTAGTTTTGAAGAGCAGTTTTAAAGTTTTTAGGATTATGTTGAAGGTGGATGGATATAGGCAGGGAATTCCCTTTTTTAGCCATGGTCCAAGAGTATAATAGCTCTCCTGCAGGTAATCTAGGTTCAAAGGACTTGAAGAAGCTGCTATGGTTCAGATCGTAGTGGCCTAGTGGGATTGTAGAGGGTGAGTAGTGAGTTTAGCACAGGGCATTGTTGTGATTTTTAAATAAGTTTATGAGTAATTGTGAGCTGGAAGAATGATAAGTAGTGGGGAAGTTCGGGCCATTGTAACTTTTTTAGGACAATGCACTGGTGAGTTGAGTGGCGGGTGTTCATAGCAAATTTAGCAATCTTGTAGCATATTTCTAATTTTGATTGTAGGGAAGGCTGCAGATTGGTGAACAGTGGAGCATTATAGGTTGGAGAAGACAGCAGAAATGTTTGTGCTAAAGTTAGTTTGGATGAGAGGAGAGGAGCTTACTACGTCGCTAGAGCAATCCTAGCTTCTTATGGGTCTTAGATATATTATTTTGAATATGTAAATCAAATTAGAGGTTTCATTTATGATCATTCCTAGCAATTTTGTGTGGGCTACTAACTCAATTTCCGTAACACTGAGTGAGTAAATGTTGAGGTCAGGTTTATTTATATGGGAATGTCTCTTGTGTGTGAAAATCATAAATTTAGTTTTTTGTGGGTTAAGAGAAAGATCGTTAGTGTGAAGCCAAGTCTCCACAGAGGAAAAGGCTGCCTGGGTATTTTGATAATGAGTTGTTGCAGAGCAGACTCTGGTTGAATTGTCTGCATATTGGACAAGGGAGCCCTGTGGGATAGTCAAATGGAGATTATTAATAAAAATATTAAAGAGCAGAGGGCCTAAGATGGACCCTTCGGGGATACCTGTGGGGTTAGGAAGATGGGGGAAATGGAACTGTGTAGTTTGTCAGTGCATTGTGTATATGGGAATTGGGGGTTCACACCTCTCAACATCTTTGCTCAAGAATTCTAGACAGTGAAAATTATTAGGGAGGGTGTCAAAGGCCTAAAATCATGTACAATATTAAATGGTTTGTAATTAACTTAAAAAGTTAATAAATCAACAAGTGTTGTATCAACATGTATTTTCTGACAATAAGTATGACACTAACAGCTTGCATTACTGACTGACTTCAATTTTCAATTTACCATTTAAAATGAACAATTTTACAATGCACAGGAAAAACTATGAGCTAAAATCAGGAATGCTTTTCAAAATCAGGGAAAGCCAAGTGGTGTGGTATGCATGCATGTGTACCTTGGTGATACACTTCCATGCAAACATTATATCTTAGCTGAAATGCACTACTCTAGATTTTTGTACTTTTAGCTAGACAAGACAGGTAAAATGGATGATGCAGGTGTTGCAGCAGTAGCGTTGTCGCCTCACAGCAAGAGGTTCTCCAGTTCAATTCTTGGCTGGGGTTCCTTCTGTGTGGAGTCTGCATGTCCTCCCTGCATTTGTGTGGGTTTCCTCTGGGTGCTGCCGTTTCCTCCCACGTTACAAAGACATGCATCTGCAGCATTTCTCCCCGGGCCTCCACTGAAAATGGTCTTTGTTCCAAGTCAGACTTTCCCGGTTAACAAATGTTAAATAAATAAAATAATATAATAAGGATGTAGGAACACCTGGTAATGGAATGTCATTACTAATGTCTGTTGTTTGGTTTAGGAATAACTCTAGCTTATGACTTCTGCTACTGCTAGTTACTGCAGAGGTAACATTTTAGGTGTTTCTGTTCTACAATAGAATATTAGTATTTAATTTTAATGGAGAACAGGGCATGTGGCAAGCATGGGTGGCAAAGAAGTACACTTAAACAGGATATCATGAGAAGAAATCACTTCTGCACTGACTGACATTCTCTATCATGTTTTCTCAACTGATGCCTCTGAAATGGGTGCCTTTATAATATTTAATGTATGGAAAACAGCAGCTACATCTCCTTACGCCCCCACTTTAAGTGCAACCTGCTTTATATTATGTTGTTATATCTTTGGTGATGTTCACTCTTCAAATGGTTGTCACATCTTGGAGCTTTTCATTACGGGTTGGGAGGGTGGCCTAATGGTTAAAGTGTTTGCCTTACAAACACAGGGTGCAGGGTTCGAGTCTCACAAGGGATAATTGGCTAGGCTTAAAATGGCTCGCAAGGGCAGTTAGCTTAGTACTAATCTATGAACCTATGAACCTATGAACCTAGAACTCCATGAAAATGAGATTTCTAAACTCTACATTCCAGTCAGCAAAAGTAACAAATAAGTAAGCAGTATTTGCAGCTGGTATGGATGAACACTGATCATCTATGAGTATAGAAGTAAAGACCAGTTCCTCTTTATTTCAGGTAAGCAGTTGAAATACCCTTTTTATACCTAGGTATACGTATACCTGTATGCAAGTCTTAAGAGTGCTATTAAGCAATATACTATTTGGAAATCCTTATAATTATAATGAACAAATGTCTAATTTCACTGCTTCTTGTGTTATTCAATTCAGATTAGTGTGGCATTATTAAGAACTAGTTTATGCAAAACAGCATGAAGAAGATAACATGGTTTGAAATGGAAGTGAACCATATATATATCCTTCTTTTCTAGATCCGGGTCTTGATATCAATAAAGCATTTGACAGTTGTACTACATCTGATTTGTTTGAAGTTTACAGTAAGCACATATTTTCCAGCAGCATTTATTATTATAATATTACTCAGCACAGCAGATTCAAAACCTCAAAAGGACATCATCATAGAGTTGGCTTCCCTGGCCAGAAGGTCTGTACACCGGAAATGCAATGAAGTGAACAAGCTGGATTTTGCAATAATTCAAAATTGAAGTCTATCTTGCTCTCAGTGGAAGCTGATTTTAAAGACTAGCAGTCCTAATGATGATAATAATAATTATTATAATTCTGAAATATACTGTTAACTTACAATAAATGGTTTCTTGTATTGTCATAGTGATTGAAAGGGGAACATGTTTGCTAGCTGTAAAGTGGTGTATCTGTTAGGTATTTATACACCTTTATTACATTCTCCCTGACTAGCCTAAAAAACTGTGTGTAATTTCAAACTTTTAATAAATTATTGATTGTTTTTGGATAAAATCGCTTGGCTTTTTCCAGAATTTTAATGCTATACACATTGTACATACACAAGCTAGCGCATTATTTCAAGAGAATTCATCCCAATAGGTTGCCTTGAAGACATGGAGCTTGACTTTAGCATAGATCCCTAACTTCAGCTTTTGTAGAATGCCTCAAAAGATTATAATGGGTGGAATATGGATAAACCGGGGATCTTGTGTAATTTTTAAGCCTGAAACTCTTATGCAGACAGAAGCAGCTCTTGCTGCACCCAATGTGATGTAGTTTTAGTAGCAGCACCCATTACTGGATGAGCTAGGCATGAAAATGAAAAACTGAAGGGGCATGACTTGATTACCATTGCCAGAGGGAAAGGGATGTCTCCATGCACCTGGAGGCACACAGGACAATGTGACCTCCCTGACGGAGATTGGCAACATCGCTGCTCATGTTGTGCAGGGGAGGGGTAGGCAAAACTGTTTGGAGTCATTGTCTTTTGCAGAAGTGAGGGACATCCTCCATGGTCACACCATTAGACGCTGTCTCACCAACATGCATGGTAGGGGTTGAGAGAAAAACAGAAAAAATTAAAATCACCCATGACGGCTGCCTGGATAACAACAACTCTCAGTCAGTTATCTTCTGTTAGTCAATCCTTCCATATGGTCCCTAAGACAGGCACTAATGGTCATCAGGCGATGGGATCAAAAATTTGAAAATATTGAGTTTATGTTGAATTATCAGAATGAAAAGGCATAGAAACTGAAGTCAGAGATACCAGCATTCTGAAATTCAACATATTGAACAGCTTAAAATATAAAAACAATCTTAAAAGGATGCAGCTTGCTTTTGTGATTAGAAGACTGAAATCCCAGCACACATTCAGCTAAAATTTGTCTGAGTAGTGCCACTGCTATGGAAAAGGTAAGCCTATCACTAACCCTCCTACATTTGTACAACCCCTTCTATTCCCTAAAGCTTTAGGCATTACTGTCCCAGATCCACATTTCCCTCGCCCACAAACATCTAATGCTCCATTTATCACAGTCATTCACTTCATTGATCAATAGCTGATTTATGGACTGAATGACATCTCTCTCTCTCTCTCTCTATATATATATATATATATATATATATATATATATATATATATATATATATATATATATATACACACACACACACACACACACACACACACACACACACACACACACACACACACACACACACACACATCAGTGTTAACCTTAATTTTATTCTACAGCTCAACTAAAGAAAAACAAGAATTCTAACCTAGCTATGACTGACTTCAGGCACAATGTGATGAATACATTAAAAAGGGTCCCATAACATCCTTTCTAAACTGTTTGACAAGTGGAAATGGAATATTTTTTTTTTTTTTTTTTTTTTTAGTTATGTAATGCTGATTGCATAGCCATTGACTAATCCTTTTAGCAATACAACATGCAATGATGGAGTTTTAATAATAAATACGAGTGCACCTGGAACGGACTCAAATGACTTCACAAGATCAGGATAAAACACTGACTGCCAGCTTTATGAATTTGCACTAAGAAATCTTCTCACAGTACAGACATGTATCATTACTTTGCAAGAACTGTGAGGATTTAAATATAAGCAAAGTTCTTTCAGATGTTTGCCAGTATTCCTTATCAAGCTAATGAGTCAAGCATTACAAACGTTGGTGTTGTCACTTTTGTCCATGAAGACTACGATTGTATTTTTCCAATTATTGAGAACATGTCAAAAAGACAAATGTTCATTAAAAAGTACATGCAAAACATGAAATAATATAATCCATATTCCTTGGCAAAAAGAAATAGCTGAGGTCATTTACAGCATCGTGATTAATTTTAAAAGGAATTTTGTTACCTCACTCCTAAAGATGACTTAGTACAGATGCTTGTAGCTAAATTATGTTACAGTACGAAGAACAGATATGTCATTCCCATCATGGAAAAAGATTTCCATAAGCAATTCCTAGATGCATCAGGTATGATTGAAATCTTAAGTGGCTCATCTCCAAGAGGTTTTCCAATATGTTTGGAAAAGGGTACTCATTGTTGGATGTATAACTAATATCTCTTTTTAGGCTATGACCTTGTTATTGTGAAAGGGCTTGTGCATCTCACTGAAGCTGTGAGCTATACAAAACACAGCCACTCCATGATCCAGTAGAGAAGAAAATGGCAAGCCAGGCCAGTTTGTCGCAGGGCAAACTCAATGGACTAAAGGAATTACAGACATGTCAAAATGATACAAAAAGGCAAGACCTAGGGGTCTGAAGGTGTCTGACATACCACTAGGAAGAGCAAAAGACAAGTACAAGTAATACTAGAATTATGATGAGGATGGATTAAAGCCAGACGGATGTCCAGATGCTGACATGTTCTGAGACAGTGAGCCTGTTGTGGAAAAATGGAACTTTCAGTGCTAGATTGATGAGCTAAGGTAAATGTTGAAGAAGAGATTTCAGCAGAAATATTGACATATTTGTAATTAGTGAACTAGAAAGGGCTGGAATGGGTCATTTTGCAATAAGTAATCATCCAGTCTTCTACAATGTCAGGAATCTTGCAGAAGAAATAGAATAGCCCTCACAATTGATAAAAGGGTGTCAAAACAGTGCTTGGTTACAACTCAAAAAATGACAAAGTTATCTTAATCTGGTTACAAGGTAAACTGTTTTAAGATTAAAATGATACAAGTTTATGCTACTGCTATAGAGAAAGGAAATGGATCAGTTTTATGATGAAATGTAGCAACGTTTGAAATAAAAATGTTACACAGTCATCACAGGTGATTGGAATGTTAATGGTGGAATGTTAATGGTAGTAGTCAATGTATAAGTGGAATACTGGACAGGCTTATGCTTAGAGTATGAAAAGAAGTGAAACGTTGAATAGTAGCAGTTTTTGCCAAGACAATTCACTGACCATAGCAAACACTCTCCTTCAACAGTTTGCACAGTTTTACATGTGGCTACCACCAGATGGGCAATATCAAAATTAGATTGACTATATAATTTTCAGTCTGATATGGTAGAGAATTGTACACATTCAGCAAATGCAAGATCTGGAGCTCAGGTCATCACTTCCCTATTACTATGTTTAGGCTTAAATTAGAGAAAACAATTTATCGCAAACAAAAAAATCCACTCCCTGGAAGCTCTCTTTACCCTAGAGAATGCTGATGTCTGTGTTGTCTCTGAGACGTGGTTTAAAGTCGCGAACAGCACACCAACAGTCCAGGGTATAATGCCTTCCACACATTTAAACCAGCTACTTCACAGGCAGGGAATAAAGGTGGACATGTCTCTATTTACATCAAAAGTAAATATACTTCAAGGCTGGTCAAGCAGGACAATGCACTTGAGCTGCTTCATGTTCAAATCATCATAGGTGAAATCCAATACCACTTCCTTGCAAGCTATAGGTCCCTCTCTATGATCCAGGAAACCCATACCATGTATTTAAACCTATTAGAAACACTAACCATCCAACCCATTACCATATCCGTCGGTGACTTTAATTACTCCACTATTAACTGGGACTCCTATATGACATTAAATATACATGCACATAGATTCCTGGATTTTGTAAACACAAACTCCTCAGACCAGATAGTCAATAAACCAACCAAGGGTGCAACCATACTGGATTTGGTCCTCACTAATATGGTAGAGTGCTACACACCCCTACTGTAATGCCTACCCTGGTAAGGTCAGACCACAAAATGGTCTCCTTTGAAGTAAAAATAAAAGCTGGACCCCAAGCTAAACCATGAGTATTGAGGAACTATTCTAAGGCTAACCTCCTGCTATTAAGTGATAACCTAGTAAAATTTCAAGCCCCTATAAACCCTGAGAATACTTCTGCCTATGCAGAACTGTTCAGAGAAATCCTGTACAAGCATGTTAATAGCTGCATAGAGGCAGCTGTACCCACCTGGAAAAAGTACAGAACTAACTCAAAAAACAAGCCACCCTGGTAGAATCACAAAATCAATCAGATGTATTACAGGAGGAAGAAAATCATGACAAAAATTAGGAGGTGCAGCACAAAGCAGGATAAAAGCACTCTCATTAAAATAAACAAACTACTCAGAGGACAAATAAAAAGTCTACCAAAACCAAATTTGAGGTAAGTTTGGCCTCCCAGGCCAAGGGCAACTAGAAAGCATTCTTTAATTTAATTTAACCTCAAAGGCAATACAAAATTGTTGGAGAGCTCATTGTAAATGGAGCCACATATACTGATCCAGAAGATATAGCAAACCTCCTGGCTGATAAATTCAGCTCCAACTTTACTCGTCTCTCCCCCTCAATCTTCCCTCAGGAAATATCATCAAATATAACTCCCCCTACTATCACTAGGGAACAGGCCCTTAATGCTCTCTCTAAGACCAAGACCACTGCATCAATGGGCCCAGACAATATCCCAGGATGCCTTCTAAATAGCATGAAACACGATCTATCAGGGCTTCTGCAATTACTATTTAACTGTAGTCTCCAAACAGGCTTCATGCCTCATGAATGGAGAATGTTAACAGTCATCCCTCTGCACAAAGGAGGGACATCTACAGACTCTGGAAACTACAGACTCACAAGTCTCACTAGTCTTATATGTAAAGCCATGGAAAGAATTACCATGGAGATGATCGATACAGATATAATAAACCTCAAGACACTGGACCCAACCCAGTTTGGTTTCGTCGAGGGCAGATCATGCCTACTCACCCTGGTGGACTTCTTTGAAAAGGTCAGCAAAGCAATGGATGAGGGCAAAATTGTTCACACTGCCTACCTTGACCTGGCCAAGGCATTTGACACAATACCCCATTCGGGCATTGTTGACAAACTCAAGAGGTTAGGTACAAACCCATATGTCACCCGGTGGATAGCCAACTGGCTCACAGACAAGACCCAGGAAGTTAGAATTGGGGAGACCACCTCTACAAAGAGGCCAGTCACAAGGGGAGTCCCTCAGGGATCAGTCTTTGGACCGTTCATTTTTGGCATTTAAGTCAAGGCCAATGTCGGTGGTCTCTGGCTAACTAAATTTGCAGATGATTGCAAATTAGGAGCCGTCATTGAATCCCACACTGACACAAATGTTCTCCAGGAAAGGTTGACACAGACAAACAACTGGTGTCAGAGTCATGGACTAAAACTAAATGCCAAGAAATACATAATGGTATCCTTTGGGAAGTCATCCATCCCTGGTAACTATCATATCGACAACACACCCTTTAGAGCTAACTTAGTAGTCAGGGACCTAGGGACTCACATAGATAGTAACCGAGCCTTTGATCACCATGTGTCTACAGTGGTGAGGAAATCATTCTATGTTGTGCAACTTAGAAACAAAAGTATGGTATCTAAATCCAAGAAAGTAATTGTTCCACTGCATTCGGCATTCATCAGACCTATCATCGAGTACAATGCCCCCTTTGGTATGTACCTAACCAGCAATATCCAACAACTGGAATGTCCACAGAGTTTTTTAACTAAAAGAATACAGGGTGTAAGTAATATATCCTATGCCGACTGCCTCAAGGCCCTATCCTTGTATTCTGTCTCCTACAGGCTTTTAAGGGGATATCTATGCCTGGCATATAGGGCATTGTCAGACCCTACTTTGATGGACCTCCTAAATATCCACAAACAAACAGTACCAAAATTACACATTCTAAAGACTTAAACCTTGCCTGTGATATAAATTGGACCTGCTGGAGACATAGATATGTATCCCAGAGACTAACCCAGCTATGGAATAGGCTCCCTATCCATGTGAAGCAGAGTTCCTCCCTAATCCAATTCAAGTGCAACTTGAACAATTGGATGGGAAACCAGAAATTCATCCATGGTTTGGTACCTATGTCTCTGATGCAAACAAGTACCCTGGAAATGGTTCATCTCCCAGGTCCATGCTTACACTTATCAAGGGTATTAGAACTTGTCAAAGATTTGGGACGCATGGCTAGGCTTAAAAAGGCCCTTGTGGTTTTTAGCCTAGAAAACACCTATGAACCCAGTTAGATATGAGTTTAACAATATTCCAAGAGAATATGTAATGGTAGTGAAGAATAGTTTTAAGAGAGTAAACCTACTAGACAGAGTTCTGAACACACCTGCATGCTTGATTGCCCTCTCTCAGTACTGTAATCAGACACTATTAATAATTTGTTGTAATGCAATATGCTTACTACAGCTAGAACAATCCTGCTATATGCCTTTTTATTCCAGTATAACTATCACAACAGAGTATGCTGACAACATGAAAAGCATTCAATTAGCATTGAGAACCAATTCTTACCTTTTTTCCCCTTTAGATTCTGCACTATACATGATTTCTTTAACAAAAAGATACAGCTGTGAAATATTTAGCATCCCATGAATCTACAGAACTGTGTCTCATGTATCTACTACAATAGCCAAGATTTACTAGCACAACTTCTCCCTTTCAGTTATGGAGACCTCCACTGGACTATCATTCTGGCAACTTTAAGAAAAGTTATTCACCTTCCATTATAGTGTCCTAATGTGCTAGACACATATTTTCCTATGATATTTATTAAGACACTTACAACAGGCTGGAATCCAGTTGCCCTGCTTGGGTTACTTGTGAGAGTCTGTTGAGTGAATGCTGGAAGTAAAGCCAACCAACCTACCAAACATAAGCAAAAAATTGCTACACTCAATGTAGGTTCACTGACAGGATGCAGCTTGGAAGTAGATGACATGATGGTAAAGAGGAAGCTGGACATCCTATGTATCCAGGAGACAAGATGGAAGGGAGGTTCAGCAAAGCCACTTGGCTTGGGATCCAGAGTCTGTAACTCGGGAGGAAGAGGAGAACAGGCTGGCGATGTTGTGGGAATTGTGGTGAGAAAGATACTTCAGTAGGCAGTGAGGGATATCATCAGAATTAGTGACAAACTCATGGCAATAAGACTTCAGTGTAATGATAGGCTGAGATTATCAATACTGTCCTATGCTCCACAGCAGGGTTGTGATAGTGAGGAAAAGAGTGCATTCAGACAGCAGTTGCAGGACCTACTAGATAATGCTGGACAACATGAATTGGTACTGATAATGGGTGACCAGAATGCATACATCACGACCCAAAAAGTACAGTTTTGTACCTACCATAAATGTAGATGTCTGAACAGGATAGCATCTGCAGTCCTAACAAATGGGTTGTCCAAAGTCTGGGTCTGGCCTCGCGTCATCTCTGCTGGTATAAAGGCATCAGCCAACGCCATTTTCCTCAGTGTTTCTTGCCCCAGATGCCAGTTGCCCTCTTGGAAAACTAAATTTTGGATAAATGCCAATGTTTCCAAAAAAATAGTAGGCAAACACAAAAATAAGCATGTATGTACATATATACAAACAAATACACCATAAGAGATCCCCTAGCTAGCTATTAGAGTACCACAGAGGGAAGGAGGTGACTGCAGATGCTATCCTGTTCGGACATCTACATTTATGGTAGGTACAAAACTGTACTATGTCCTTCAAGGATGCATCTGCAGTCCTAACAAATGGGTAGAATACCATAGCCAAACTAGGGGAGGAGGAAGAAGAATTATGGTGTAGTTAGGATCCCTTGCAATACAGCAGTGGCAAACCCTACTCGGGATCTAGAGTATAGAGGTAAGTTGTAATGCTTGGCAAATGTATGCACGGAGGTCCAAATAGCCTCTCAATAATGTCCTTGGTAGCCACTCTCGTAAGAAAGCTGTGGTAGTGGCTGTAGCCCTTGTAGAGTGAGGTCTTATGTTCTGTGGAATTTGCTTTCCATGGTAGGAGTAACAGAATCTTATGCAATTTCCTATCCACTTGGAGATTGTCTGTTTGGAAATTGCTTTTCCTTCCCTTCCTGTTGCATAAGCTACTAAAAGCTGGTCAGTTTTCTATTACCCTTGGTTCTGTCCAGGTAGTAGCGCCAACTGTCTATGTACATCCAAGGTATGCAGCAGTCTTTCCCCTGTTCTGTGGATTGGGAAAGAAGGTAGGTAGGTGGATTGCCTGGTTTAGAGACACTCTGGATACCACCTTAGGCATAAATGTAGGATTAGTTCTCATGGACACTCTATCTTGATGGAAGATTAGGAAGGGTTGTACTGCCATTAAAGCCTGTAGTTCGAAACCCTTCTTGCTGAAGTAATTGCCAGTAGGAAAGCAGTTTTCCATGATAGGTGTTGAAGATCTGCTGTTGCTGCTGGTTCAAATGGAGGGAGTGTCAATTTTTCTAGCACAAAGTTCAAGTCCCATGCTGGTAATGGTGGTTTCCTAGGAGGTTTTACATTCTTGATTCCTCTGAGGAACTGCCTGAGTAGAGGATGTGAGAAGACAGGGGATCAAGCTGTATTCTGCAGAAATAGCTGATGCATGTATCTTGATGGAGGAATAGGACAGGCCTGTATGGAGAAGCTCTGCCAAGTACTCCAGGATGTTAGCAATATCTATCTTTGACACATCTTTTCCTCTTTCAGTACTCCAAATGACAAACCTTTTCCATTTTCCTGCATAGTTCCTTCTTGTTGAAGGTCTGCGGGCCTCAAGGATAATGTCTTTAACCCTTTGGGATAAATCTGGGTTAGTTGCTGTTATGTGATGTTCCAGGCAGTCAGTTGCAGAGTTTTAGGTTTGGATGCATGATGTTGTAGTCGTTCTGAGTTAACATCAAAGGCATCAGGGTAGTGTCCACGTTCTCCCGAGACATGCTCCTCAGCAATGGATACCAGTGTTGTCTTGGCCAATTCGAGCTATCAGAATTATCCTTGGACGTTCCTCTTTGATTTTCAGTAGTACCTTGTGCATCAAAGGAAGAGGTGGAAATGCATATGCTATCAGGCCTTTCCAACTGAAGGATAGAGAGTCCACCTTCCATGCAAGTGGGTGGTATGTCCTTGTGCAGAATTTCTTGAGCTGGTGATTGAGTGGGGATGCGAATAGGTCTATTTGTGGCATTCCCCATTTCTTTGTGATGGCCTTGAAGATGTCCGGGTGTAGCATCCATTCGTGAGCATCCGAGGTAGTTCTGCTTAACATGTCTGCTAGGATGTTTTTACAAATATTGCCTGTAACTGGATGTTGTAGCTCAGAGCCATATTCCAAAGGTCCAGAGTCATTCTGCATAGGGGTATGAATGAGTGCCTCCTGTTTGTTGATGTACCACATGACTGTGGTGTTGTCTGTCCTTATCATTAAATGGCCTTCTTTGAGGAATGGTCTGAAATTCTGGATTGCCAGTTTTACTGCCAGCATTTCTTTTTGATTTATGTGCAGGTGCAGCTGGTCTGGAGTCCATAATCCTTGTATGCATTTGTCCAGCATGTGTGCCCCAACCTAGGTCTGAGGCATCCGTTGTGATGGTTTGGCTTGCTTGAAAGTTGTGGAAGGGCAAGCCTGGGTTTGACTGGCATGCTTGAGCCCACCATAGGAACTCTTGTTTCAGGCATGGGATTAGTGGGATTTCGGTTTCTAAGCTGTGCCTGTGTTGAGACCATAAATTCTTTAGGTACCACTGTAGCTTTCTTATATGCAGTCTGGCATGGGGACCAGGATTATGCATGATGCCATGAAGCCCAAGGCCTGCAGTACTTTCCTTGCTGTTAGTTTGTTCTGCTTTGTTAATGCCAAGAAGTAAAGAGGAGTTGTTCTTGTTTTCTGCAGTTAGGAATGCCATCTGTTTTACTGTGTCCAATTCCGCTTCCAAGAATGTTCTTGTTTGGGATGGTATCAGTCTTGACTTTTTAAATTGACTGTGTATCCCAGGGCTTGTAGTAAGCAAATGACTCTTTGTAAGTCTTTTGTCAGCTTGCTTTTGTTGTCCGCTTGTATCAGGCAGTCGTCCAGGTATGGATAAATTTGGATTCCCTGTAGCCTGCAATGAGCGATTACTGATGCCAGGCATTTTGTGAATACTCTGGGCAGTAGATAAGCCAAAGGGCAATGCTGAGAATTGATAATGCTCTGATCCTGCAAGAAATCTGAGGTATCTTCTGCAATTTCAGGTATGCCTCCTTGAGATCTAGAATTACCAGCCAACACTCCTTGCCCAGCATGGGAAGAAGTTGCTGTAGGGTCAGCATTTTGAATTTTGGGACAATGATGAATGTGTTTAAGGCGGACAGGTCGAGAATAGGTCTCCAACTTTTCTCTTTTCTTGGTACTAGGAAGAGTCTGGAGTAGAATCCATTGCCCTGTTCTGTTGGTGGTACTCTTTCCACAGCTCTCATCTTTGTTAATTGAGCTATCTGCTTTAGAGCTTCTGTTTTCTGATTTGGAGGTAGGTTTGGCATTCCTCTTTTACTGGTAAGGTGTGGAAGTGAAACCTGTAGCCTTGGTCTATGGTCTGCAAAATCCACTTGTCTTTTGTGATATAGTGCCAATTTTTGAAAATAAGGCTAGCTTTCCGCCTAAGGGTGCTGCTATTTGTTCCTGTCAGAGCCAAGTCACTGTGATTGTCCTGTTGCAGTGGCAGTGGTAGGCACCTCCTCTGGATTGATTTCTGCCTCTGGAACGTCTATTCCTGCCTCTCTGAGATTTAGAGGAGTCTGGAAAGGACCAATTTTGGAAGGCCAGTTCCTGCTAAACCTTGGGGCTGAACCTGTAAGAAATCCTTAACTGTTTGTACAGATTTTGCCTTCTCTTCCATTTTCTTCATTACTTGCTGAGCAGGAGAACCAAATAGACTGGCCTTATCCATAGGAGCATCTAACAGCTTTGCTTTAACATGATCCGCAAGACCTGTTCTTTCAACCATGCATGCCTTCTTATAACTGTGCCAGTCATGGCTGATCTAAATGAAGCCTCCAGTGCCTCATAGCCACATTTTAAAGAATGGTTACTAACCTGCTGAATGTTATTCACCATTTCTAAAACATATTTCTTATCTAAGGAGTCATCAGAGGACAGTTTCTTAGTTAACTGATCAAGCATAAACTCTTGGTATTGGATCATATGAAACTGACAGTTCAAAGCTCTAGCTGAGAGAGTAGCAGAGGTGTAAACTTTTACCCCATCTCTCTAAGGACCTGGATTCCCTTTCAGAAGGAGAGGGTTTTTGCTGAGGTTGAAGCTACTGCCTTAGGCCCCTGGGAGATAGTCTCAGGATCTGCAAGTGGGGCCTTGTATAGGTGGTGATGAGTGTCCGGTACCCTGTAAAACCTATCTGGTTTGGCAGGGGCTGGAGGTAAAGTATCAGGAGCAGTGCAAACATCATTAAATGCATCATCCACAACAGGCAGAACTGGAGGTATAGCTTAAGTGTAGAAAGGTCCTAAGCCTTTTCTTGAATCTGAGAAATCTTGTCCCTGCCATTGGAATTGCTCTCTCATGGCATGTAAGGTTTAAAGGAAAATTCCTCTGGTGGAGAGGCAGATGGAATAGATTCTTCAGCATCGGAATCTTCATAAGTAGAAAAAGGAGCCTCTGGATGGTCTGTAATATCTGAGTTATCAGAAGAATCATCTGAGGACACTGGCTCTGGGGCTCTGCTCTAGGTCTCTTTTCTGGAGGCTGAGAGGCCCTGTCTGGGTGAGATTGGGATCCCTAATTAAAGAGATGAGATCCTCTGCCAGAGTAAGCATTTGAGAACTGGAACTGGGCCTGTGTGAGGGGGGCTTAACAGGCACTGATTTAGCAGTTTTGGCTGCTTTAGCCCTGGCAAAGGCCTTAATAGACATGGCTGCAGGAGGCCTAGAGACATCCAAAGGGATGGTGTCTGATAATTCTATAGGAACCACATTAGTAGGCAAAACTTCAGAGGCCGATTCAACTAGGGTAGCAGGAGCCTCGGTAGTAGTCATGGATTCGGCTGAAGATTGACCCGTTTTTGCTAACGCGCGAACCTCGGTGATGTTTAATTGCTTGGGTTTTTCCGAAACCCATGGACAGCAGTGTCGGTCTTTTCTTTGCGTTTTTAACAATTTGAGAAGTCGGAGGATCCAAAGCATAATGTACACAAAATCAAAACTGTTCAGCAAACCGACCGCCGCCTAAGCGTGACCGGCGGTTGAAGAAAACACAGGCTAAACAGGCTGCTGTGGTCTGGGCCTAAACAAGGTAAGCAGTAAGAGTGGAAATCTTGTTAAACAGTTATTTACTTTTAGTAGTAATCTCTGGATCTGACCGACCGGCACTTGCGAACAGCTTCTGCGGGCGCCACGCGGCAAGAAAGACTGAGGAAAGGCCAGACCCAGACTTTGGAATCCGACAGGATAACCCATTTGTTAGGACTGCAGATGCATCCTTGAAGGACATCAGGATAATAGGACTGTCAGGGCCCATGTGTGCAGCAACAGGAATAAAGAAAGAGGTCGTTCTAAACTTCTGTATGGCAGATGGTTTGATTATGACCAACACATGGGTTAGTGAAAGACAGTTGCAAGATCAATTACAAGATTGGAAAACATGTAATTCAGGTAGTTTTCCCCCTAGTAAAGAAAGGTCTTTTGACTAGAATCAACGATCGCAAAGACATCCCATTGAAACAATTGGTCCACAGAATAAACCAGTGGCTGCCACAATCAGCTGAAGGTCAACAGAGACTAGGCAGAAGATCTGAAAGTTGGCTAGAGAGAAAGAATAACAGTTCAATGAATTATTCATGGCTCTAGTAACTCAAGAAGGATTGGAAAAAGGTGGAGTTGAAGAAGAATGGTAGCACCTGAAAACAGCATGTGTGAGGATTACAGAACAGATATGCGACAAGCCAGGTTTGGAAAAAGGTACATAACGAAAGCTGGTGGTGGAATGCAAAAGTCTGTGAAGTTATCAAAAGAAAAAAAGGAGTGCAGGAAAAAGTGGGGGACAGAAATGACAGACAAGGCTAGGAGGGAATAGTGGTTAGCTAAAAAAAGAGGCTAAGAGAGCAGTCACAGTAGCAAAGAACAATGCATCAGACGCACTTAATCAGCTTCTGGAAAGTGACTCAATAGATGGCATATATATTAAAAACAATATGAGGTTGCAAGGCAAAAACAGAAAGATAAAGAAGATAGTCAGACATCCTTCATAGGGGATGCCAGCAACAACCTGCTAAACAATCCACAGAACATCGAAGTCAGAGGAAAGGAGCAACTCTAGCAGCTTCTGAATAGAGAAAAACCCACAGAAGCTGTACTGCCCCAGAAACAGCCTATGATGAGAAAAGAGGAGGCGCCAACCATAGAAGAAGTAAGAACAGCACTAAGGAAAATGAAGTCAGAGAAAGGAGCAGGCCCACATGAGGTCACAGCAGATATGGTCAAGATATTGGGTGAATTAGAGGTGAAATGGCTCCTGAGGGCATGCTTAGCAGTATGGATAGAAAAGAATATCTAAGATGATTGGATAATAAGCATTCTAGTGCTAGTGTTCAAGAACACAGGGGACAGTAACAACCATGGGCAGTAAACAGCTATTAAACTACTATCATACTGCACGGAAATTCTGGAGAGGGTGATTGATAGATAAATGAATACACAGAATAGTAGAAAGTAAGATGGCAGATTAGCAGTTTGAATTCAGATCAGATGTAGCACAACTGACCCGATGACTGCAGTGAGACAGACAATTGAAAGAAGGTAGAAATGAGGGAAGAGTTCAACTGGCCACTCCTAGACTCAGAGAAAGCATATGAAAAGGTCCCAAGAAAGCTGATTTAAGCAGTGTTTTGGTGGTTTGAAGTCCCAGAAACATTGGTAGAATTAATGCTGGCTATGTGCAAGGACCCAATGACTTGAGTACGAACAGTATTTGGTCTCACAGATGTGTTCCCTGTGGGATGGTTCTGCTCTGAGACCATTGTTGTTTATTTTGGTGATGGGCTACATCAGCAAACAGGTCAGGGAGGAGAGCAACAAAGATGTGGTATGCAGACAACGCAAATTATATCCAAACTCTGAGCAAGAACCTTAGCAAAGGATGGGGAATGGAATGCAAAACTGAAGGCACATGGGATGAACCTGAATACAAATAAGAAAGATGCAATTATGGCAGCAAATACTGGAAACCATCCTTAGTTTTTAGACATTGCTGTAGAAAGAATTGTTTCCTCTGGTACCTGTGGCAACCTTTAATTACCTTTTCTATTTCATATTTTCTAATGGTGCTATTAAGTTGCTTGCTGTCATGTTTTAAAATCTTGGATTCCTAAAACACTGAATATAGAACTTATGGTATATATTGTAGTAAATTAATGCAAAAGAAAAGGAAACAGGAGAAAGTATTCACAACAGTAAAAATAAAAAAACTCTACCCAACAAGTCATGCAGGGCTTTACGCTCTCTTGCACTGCCAATGTAGAACATCATCCACACATTCCATCTTTCTTTCTATATGTATATCTGTGTGTGTGCATGCACAAGGGTATGCATATACACATATGGATGTGAGTGTAGACAGATATATAGATAGTAATTCTGCAATACAATTTTTTTTCAATTATATCCATCAGTAGTTAGTATATTTAGAGTCTGGGTTATGGTACCTCCATGAAGGTGCAGGGACGTACTCCCCCTCTCATTATTATGCTTTTTATTTAAAATGACCTGTTTCACAATAATATTTTATTTTCAGTATTCTATCTTGTGTATCTTTATATTTCTAGTGAAATGCTTATGTGAGATGCAAGTAATAGTTTTCAAAAGAATTACTAGATTACTTATTAAAATGTAAGTACTTTCCACTACATACATTTCATGATTGGTCATGTTTAAGCTAGCAGAACGTTTGCTTAAGTATATTTTAGTGCAACTCATTTTGTAAGAATTTGTAAATATGTTAAGTCAGCCCTTTAAAGAAATGTGTGAAATAAACAGTAGATCCCTATGAACTTGAAAGGAGCATTAGAGAGCTAGTAATTGAAGTTTGTCATATTATTGTCTTGAGAATAATGTGACAGTATGTTGAAATGTGTGTGTCATAAATTGAATTGTTTGGGATGGCAAAACATCATGACCTTGAAAGTAAGATGATCTCCTAGTTTGTACAATAAGGTCATAAATCCTGTTTTTTTATGGGCATTGTATAACTTTATAATAGCAATTCATTGTTTTGTCCATTTTGAACATGAATAAAGAGTTTCTAGCAATGCTGATCACATTTGCAACAACTCCAGGGTTATAGTTTATCCTCTTTTGAAATGTAGGACTTTTATAAAATAAATGCAGATCCCCTATAAAGGCATGTGACTTGCCCTATAAAAAAACACTGTTCTTGTCATACAGACTCTGAAAGTGCCTTCAACCCACAAAATTACATGGCTTGTGTATTTATCAGAGTGTGGTGGTCTGCAACTGTAGCTTCTTAGACCCTTTTTGATGCAGTTTGCAACAATGTCTGCTACTTATTTGGAAAAACATGAAACACCTGTGTTTTTATTAGGTTTACATCTCTGTGAACTATAAATGGATCTTTATTTCTGATGCTTCCTATTGCTCACTTGTAGTGACAGCTATTATGTCCTCCCTTTCTCAGCAAAAGGATGCTGCTAAACATTCCCCATGGAGAAACAGGTGAGAACTTCATCCATTGGAGGGAATATGCTGAGATTTGACAAGTTTGCTCAAGGCAAATCACAGAGAAATTCTTTCTCTGTGAAGTGTTTGAGGTTGCAGATGCATACAACTCTTGAAATAATCATGGAAGTATTACGATTCAAAACATAAAACTATTGTTATATTTTCACCGATGGACACCAACAAAGTAGCTGCAATACTGGTTCGTTATCATTGGAGAAACGAAAGTACAGTTGTGTACCTACCATAAATGTTGATGTTCGAGTGTATTCACTGTTGCAGTCATTACTCT
Source organism: Protopterus annectens (assembly GCF_019279795.1). Classification (NCBI taxonomy): domain Eukaryota; kingdom Metazoa; phylum Chordata; order Ceratodontiformes; family Protopteridae; genus Protopterus; species Protopterus annectens. The sequence goes on along the minus strand of NC_056748.1, from coordinate 669,626,187 downwards.
TGGGTTATCTTGCTGGCAGGCTACCCGCAGTCAGCCAGAATTCCAAAGTCTAGGTCCGGCGTCGGTTGCTGTCACCTCTTCCCTGACATCAGTGCGCCAGGGGTATAAAAGATGCAGCCGACGCCATTTTCTTCAGTTTTTCTTGCCCCAGATGTCAGGTGCCCCCAATTTGGTAGGCTGAACAATATGCCAATAAAAATGCATGCAGAAAAATAACATTTTCTTCATGTATAAGCAAATACACCAAAAAGGTTGTATAGGATAGAGAAGTGCAGATAAGTCCCAGCAAAGAAGAGGGGGATGGTGGATGGGTAACCTGGACTGCAACAGGGAATACACTCAAACATCTACATTTATGGTAGGTACACAACTGTACTATGTTCATCGTGTTTCACTGTTGCAGTCATTACTCTTGGGTTGAATCCCAAAGCTGAGGTAGGGTGGCTGGGCTAAATAGGATTAGGAGAGGCTATGAGGCCCTGCAGAACTGCAGTGGCAAAGCCTGCTCTGGACGTAGAGTATAGAGGTAAGTGGTAGTGCTTTGTGAAGGTGTGCACTGAACTCCAAGTCTAAGATATCTTTGGTTGGTACTCCTCTGAGGAAGGCTGCTGAAGTGGCTGCTGCTCTGGTGGAATGAGGCCTAATGCCCTTAGGCACTGATTTGCCATGTTGAAAATATCACAAACGGATGCAATGGCCTATCTATTTAGAAATAGTCTGTTTTGAGATAGCCTTTCCTTGTGATCCTGCAGCATATGAAACTAAAAGTTGCTCAGTCTTTCTGAAAGCTTTAGTTCTGTCCAAGTAGAAACGTAACTGCCTGTGTATGTCCAAAGAATGCAGAATTTTCTTATCTTTGTTCTGTGGATTAGGATAAAAGGTTGGCAAGTGAATGGTTTGGTTAAGGGCCACACTGGACACCATCTTAGGCATAAATGTAGGGTTTGTCCTCAGAGAAACCCTGTCTGGATGAAAAATGATGAAAGGTTCCACAGCCATGAGTGCTTGTAACTCCTAGACTCGCCTTGCAGAGGTTATTGCTAGGAGCAGAGCTGTTTTCCAGGATAAGAATTTTATATCTGCTGTTGATGCTGGCTCGAAAGGAGGCAGTGTGAGTTTTTCCAAAACATAATTGAGGTCCCAGGCCGGAATTGGTGTTCTCCTTGGAGGCCTAATGTTTTTGGTCCCTCTGAGGTACTGCCTTATTAAAGGATGAGAAAAAATAGGTGGTTCCGTATTGTAATGGGCTGAAATGGCAGAGGCATGAATCTTAATTGATGAAAAGGAAAGGCCTTTGTTCAGCATCTCAGTTAGGTATTGTAAAATCTGATGGATATTTGGTACACACGTGTCAATGCCTTGTTCGTGGTTCCAAGCACAGAATCTCTTCCATTTTTCTGCATAAGATTTTCTGGTGCTGGGCCTCCTGGCCTCCAAGATAACATCCATAACAGCTTTTGAAAGAGGAGTGTTCTAAATGGCTACAATATCCGCAATGCTGCCAGATTTAAGGTCCTGAGTTGGCTGTGCATGATCCGATTGTTGTGGGTCAGCAAGTGAGAAGTTTGAGGCAATATCCATGCTGGACCTTGAGACAAGCTCTTTAGGATTGGGTACCAGTGCTGGCGTGGCAAGTCTGGTGCAATCAGTATCATTTTTGGCTTCTCTTGTCTGACCTTTAGGAGTACCCTGGGAAGGAGAGGCAGTGGGGGGAAAAGCATATACCGTTAGATTTTTCCAGCTGAAGGATAGGGCGTCCACTTTCCATGCTTGCTTGTGATAAATCCTTGTGCAAAATCTCTGTAATTGGCACTTGTGAGGTGAGGCAAATAGATATATGTCTGGGCATCCCCATTTCCTTATTATCATGATGAAGACTTGTGGAGCCAGTTTCCATTCATGGGGATCCATGAGGTTTCTGCTTCGTTCGTCTGCCAGAGTATTTGTTTTTCCTGGCAGGAATTGTGCTTGCAGGTGAATTTGAAAAGCCAATGCTGTGTCCCATAAGATCATTGCTTGTCTGCAGAGGGGGTAGGAATGTGTACCTCCCTGTTTGTTTATGTACCACATGACCATAGTGCTGTCTGTCTTTATCAGTAACTGTTCTGGATGAAGCAGGTCCTTGAAAGCTGTCAGGGTATTTTGAACAGCTGGCATCTCTTTTTGATTGATGTGAAGATGCATCTGGTTTGCAGGCCATGTGCCCTGAATGCATTTTCCTGTGATATGGGCCCCCCAGGAATAATCTGATGCATCCGTTGTCTGTCTGGCTGTGGGTAAACTGAATGGCAGACCCTTGTTGTGGTGACAGGCTCCTGCCCACCAGCGAAACTCCTGTTGCAGGCAGGGAATGAGTGCAATTACTGTCTCCAGGCTGTGGCAATGCTGAGTCCAAACACTTTTTAGGTACCATTGTAGTTTCCTCATATGCAGTCTGGCATATGGAATTAGTAGAATGCAAGATGCCATGAAACCCAAGGCCTGCAGGATTCTCCTTGTGGATAAGTGGGATTTTGTTGCCAATTTCTTGAAGCAAAATGTCAGATGCTTTTGTTTGTCTGGCGTGAGATAAGCCATCTGGGCAGTTGTATTTAAGCTTGCACCCAGGAATATTATCTCTTGAGAGGGCACTAGTTTTGATTTCTTTTCATTTACTGTGTACCCTAGGCCAATTAGTAATCTTTTTACAAACACCAGATGCTTCAGAAGGATGTCCTTGTTCTCTGCTTGAATTAGGCAGTCGTCCAAGTAGGGATATATTTGAATTCCTTTTTGTCTGCAAAATGCAATTACTGGTGCCAGGCATTTTGTGAAGATCTTGGGCGCAGTAGATAAGCCAAAGGGCAGTGCAGAGAATTGGTAATGCATTGAGCCAGCTATGAATCTGAGGTATCTTCTGCAAGATTGTCTGATTGGGACATGCAGGTATGCCTCTTTTAGGTCCAAAGTTACGAGCTGCTTCTTGCCCAGCATGGGCAGTAGCTGCTGTAGAGTCAACATCTTGAATTTTGGAACTTCCAGAAATGTATTTAAAATTGACAGGTCCAGTATTGGTCTCCAGGTTTTGTCCTTTCTGGGTACTAGAAAAAGTATGGAGTAAAATCCTTGCCCCTGCTCATGTAGTGGTACTTCCTGAATGGCCCTCATGTCCATGAGAGCTGTAATTTGTTTTTGTGCCTCTGCCCATTGATTGGGTGGCAGGTCTGACATACCTTTTGACCTTGGTAGGGTGTGAAAATGGAACCTGTAGCCTTGGGACACTATGTTCAGGACCCATTTGTTTTGGGTAACCATTTGCCAATTTGATGAAAAAAGTGCTAGTTTTCCCCCTAAGGGGGCTGCCAAAAAAAAAGTGCTTGGATCTGGTAGAGGAAAGTCATTGGGACTGTTTCCTGTAAGGTTGTGATTTGTCTTCTCTGCTTTTGGAGGTAGGAGCTCAACATTGTTTAGGCCTGTATGAGCCTTGGGGCTGAGATCTGCCTCTAGGACGCCTGTATCTGCCTCTTTGTGTTCTGTTTGTCACTGGAAAGGACCAATTTTTAGAGGGCCAGTTCCTGCTAAACCTGGGTGGCTGCACCTGTAAGAAATCCTTGACTGTCTGCATGGATTTTGCTTTATCCTCCATTTTTTTCAACACCTCTTCTGCTTTAGTACCAAACAAAGTATCATGCTGTAATGGTGCATCTAATAATTTTGCTTTAACATGATCAGGCAGATTCTGTTCCTTTAACCAAGCATGCCTTCTAATAACAGAACCTGTAACAGCGGCCCTGCAAGAGGCCTCCTGTGAATCATAACCACATTGCAAAGTATGCTTTCCCACTTGTTCAGCTGCATGCAATAAATCCTGCAATTCCTTGTTCTCTGAACTTTCAGCATTTGTCAACAATTTCTGTTTAAGCAGTGACATTAAATATTGCTGATATTTAAGCATATGAAACTGACAATTTAAAGCCCTTACAGCCAGGGTAGCAGAAGTGTAGACTTTTTTCCCCCATCTGTCTAGAGCCCTAGAATCCCTATCAGAGGGGACAGAGTTTTTTGCAGTGGAAGCTTTAACTCCTTTGGGACCCTGAGATATAGTTTCTGGGTCAGCAGCTGGGCTTTTATATAGGAATTTATGAGAATCTGGGACCGTGTAGTACTTGTCTGGCTTAGCAGGTGCAGGGGGTAAAGAGTCAGGGGACAGGCCGGACTCTGAAAATACATCATCTACAATATCCAGGACAGGTGGAATAGCAAGGGGTCTGTGCTGAGGAAGTAGCAGAAAGTCTCTGAGCCTTTTCTTAGATTCAGAATAATCTTGGCTCTCCCAATGGAAATGCTCCCTCATGGTATGTAGGGTTTCTCCAAAAGAATAATCCTCAGGAGGTGAGGCTGAAGGAATGGATTCTTCAGCATCAGAATCCTCATAGGGAAGCATGGAGTAATCCTGTTCAGAAGAGGAATCAGAGGAAATGGAAACCTGATTTGAGGAATCATAGTCTGTCTCTTGCCTAGGCCTCTTATCAGGAGGGGGATGGGAACCCCTGATCAAAGTAATTAGGTCTTCGGCCATTTTGAGCATCTGTTTTTTAGGCGTGGAAGTCTGAGAAGGAGAATGCTGTACTTGTTTCTTTGTCTTTAGAGCTGCTTTAGTCTTTGTCTTTGAAGCTGAAGATGGCTTAATATATAGTTGTGTAGGTCTGAAGACACCATCAGAAGCTGATGCCTGCTCAGCGGCTCTGGACCCATCTGAGGGAATGGTTTCCGAGTGTCCAATACCTTGAGTTTCCAAAGGCCCAGTTAGCTCCACGTGGGAGTCGGAAGCGGCCTGTGGCTCTGAGGTAGCAGGCACCAGGGGCTTCAAAAGCGCTTCACTGAGAACCGGCGAACCGGTGACTGGCCTAGCAGAGGCTTCGTCATCGGTTTTGGACCTCAGATGCCTATCTTTTTCCTTGCCCTTGCGTTTTTTGTAAACTCCGGCTGTCGGCTGGTCCGACGGCATTATATAATTAAATCTTCGGCCAAAGTAATGAAATGCAAAATCGAACCGACGTTTGATAGTGCGTTGGTTAAATCTAGCACAAAACCGACAGCTAGCAACGTTGTGATCAGGGCCTAGGCAAGGAGTACAGTAAGAGTGAAAATCCTTATGAGGTATTTGCTTACCACAAGAAATACAATTGTTAACTTTTTCTGACATCGGTCTGGAGCAAGAAAAAAGTTTCCCCAATGGGCTACTTAGCTTTAATGAAGACTTCAGTTCTGAAATTCGATTTTGAAAATCTCAGGAGTCGGCCAACCGGCACTTGCGAACTGCTTTTGTTTCGGGCACCGCGCGGCAAGAAAGACTGAAGAAAATGGTGACGGCTGCATCTTTTATACCCCTGGCGCACTGAGATCAGGGAAGAGGTGACAGCAACCAACGTCAGACCTAGACTTTGGAATTCTGGCTGACTGCGGGTAGCCTGCCAGCTAGATAACCCAAGAGTAATGACTGCAACAGTGAAACACGATGAACATCATGGCACCTGCTATAATCAGTGTACTAAGTAAAGGGATAATAATTAAGTCAGGGATAGCCACAGTGTCTAAATATGGATACGTGTTGTAAAGAGGATGATTGAGAAATGGACAGAAAATTATTGTATCCAGGTATGCAAGGCCATATTTTCATTCAAGTTAAAAATCATCATGGTAGTCTATGATGACACACAACCACAGGCAAGGTAGCAAATTTTCAGCTCATGCTAGGACTGCTGAGGTGTGTGATATAACACAGTCTTTAGTAAAGTGACAAAGAGCTATTTAGGTAGACAATGAGGAACAGAGCTTCACATTTCATCTGGGAAAAAGGAGCTATTTCTGAAGAGTGGAAGCAGTAGATTAAACATACATTTAGGTTGTAACTCCTCCCTTCGGATGGAATGGGATGTGATAAACTGTCTATACATCTTGAACTGTATAGAGGAATGCCAGTATCGCAAATGGAAAATTTCTTTTCAGGATTCATTCACATTAGTGATATCACTTATAGAGTGCATCAAATATTTGCAGGTCAGACAGCTGAAAGTGTATGTCTTTGATGTCTGTGAATACAATACTGAGACAATGTAAATGTCTCTAAAGTCCTGATTAATAATTTAGACAGATAAGGATGTCTTACCCACCAAATGCAGAACTGCTGTGAAGGTTAAGGATAGAAAGAGAAGCATCACAATCCACTTAGGAAGGCATATGGCTCTACCTTGTGACACTTCTGAGTTTGAATGAGCAATTATTCATGTTGGAAGTTGTGCACTTTCACATCATGATCATCACCATCCCCCTTTTTCCCCATTTTTCTACATGGAGTTGAGGTATCACGTTAACTGTCACCATCTCCCCATATTCAATGCCACTCTCCTACATTCTTTAACATTCATACGTCACTGTTGCAGGGCTTTTCTCAAACAATCAATCCACCTCTTTGTTGGAGGCCGTCATTTCCTCATGCCTTCTTCCTATCCATTTCAAATGTTCTTCACCACATTTTCTTCTGATTTCCTATACATGTACCTGAACCACTGTAATCCATTCTCTTTGAAGGTATATTCTCTTTGACCATTATTGCAAATGGAGCTACTCTGGCTTCTTCTGCTTTTATATTGTCATTTCTTCATCTGTTCCACTGTGTACAACCTATCACCCATCTCAGGCACTTCATCTCCATCAGCTCTAGCTTCAACTGCTTTGCCTTTACTGCCCAGGTTTCCATACCATAAAGTAGAACTGGTCACACCACTGTTTTACACACATTAAATTTCATGTTCCTTGGCATTCTTCTGTCATACACTACTCTTAACACTCTATGCCAGTTGGCTGCAGCCCCTCTGATTCTAGCTTTAACCTCCTCATTCAGATTTCCATTCTCCTCAATCACCCCACCGAAATACTTGAAGCAGTTAACATGTTCCAGTATTTTCTCCCTCTCTCAGTTCTTAGCTTCTTCTGATTGTCCTGATTTGCTGCCATTACAGCTGTTTTATCTGTACACAGTTTCATCCCAGGTGACTTAAGCTTTGCATTCTATTCCCCTATCATCTGCTGAAGTACTGTTTTAGAGCCTGCATGTAATGCCACATTGCCTGCATGACATATCTTTGCTGAACTGTACCCACCAACCTGTTTGCTAATGTAGTCCATTACCAGTATGAACAGCAGTGGGTTTAAATCTGAACCCTGACACAAACCTTCTTCCACTGGGAACCCCTCTCTCTGAATCTGAACACTATTCGTACTTTTGTCATTAAGCCCTTGTACATAGTCGGCACTAATTCTAAAAGTATTTCTTAGACTTCGAACCATCACAGAACTATCCAAATAAGCTTTCTCTGGACCTTGTAATATGCTTTCTACTAGTCTAGGAATGCCAAGTTGAATTCTTTCCTCACTTCTAGCTTTTTCTTAACTATCTCTCGCACTGCAAACAGTGGGTCAAGTCATGCTGCCTCCTGATCTGAATCTGCTCATCTCCCATTTTACTTTCTACTGTTCTGTGTATCCCATTGATCAATCACCCTCTCCAAAACTTTCATGCACTATGTTAGGAGTTTGATACCTGTACACCACCCGCAACTGTGACTAAGCTTGTTCTTGTACACTGGCACTAGTATGCTTGTTCTTCAGTCATCTGGGATATGATTCTCTCTCTCTCCATACTGTCATGAATACCTCATAGAGTCATTTGTTCTCTAACTCACCCAACATCTTGATCGCATCTGGTGTAACTTCATCTGAGCCTGCTGATTTCCATGATTATATTTTCCTGAGTTCTATTCTTACTTCTTCTAGGGTGAGCTTTTCTTCTTTTACCTTAGACTGTGCCTCGGGCAGTATGGCTTCTGAAGGCTTTCTTCATACAAAAGCTGCTAGAAATACTCCTATCTGCCTTTTATGCCCTGTGGACTGTTGAGGAGGCTGCTGCTAACATCCATTATGAAGGGTATTTGACAACTATTTTATTTATCTTTCTATCTTTGTCTTGCAACCTGGTAAGATTTTTATGCCATCTAATGACTTGGTTGAGTGTCTCTGAAGCCTTGTTTTTTGCTATTTCAGCTGCTCTCTTAACCTGTTTGTTAGCCAGCCAGTATTCTTTCATTACATTGCACATCATTTCTATCTCCCATTAGTTGCACTCCTTTTTTTGATGACTTCCTGGACTTTTGCACTCCAGCACTAGCTTTCCTTACATACTTTGCTTCCATACCTCACTCAGCAGCACAACTCTTCCATAGTCCTCACACCTGCACTTTTGAGGTGCTGCCATTCTTAAGCGTCATCTATTTTCTCTTCTCTCTGAGGTGCTGGTGCCAAGAGTATTTCCTTGAACTCTTGTTTTTTCTCTCTCTCTCTCCAGTCAACTTCCAGGTCTTCAGCCTGGTCTCTGTTGACCTTAGAGCTTTGTCGACAACTGCTTCCAGCTGACTGTGGCAACCAGTCATTTATGCTGATGGATGACATTTTCAATGGGTATGATGTTGCAATTTTGGATTCTACCACAATGCCCTTTCCTTAATTGGAGGAAGCCTACCTCAGTTGCACGTTGGCCACTGCTGCATGTGATCTTATGATTGTCCGTCTTGCTCAACCATACATGTTGGCAACCATCAACTCAGTGATTTGTTCGAAGTGTTGAATGGCCTTTCCTTCATTAGTCCTGTCATCTCACGCATGCAGACCCCGTCATTCCTAATACCTTCTTCTGTGTTATGTGTATTTAGGTTTACCATTATCAGCAAAAATATAGACATTAAAACTACAGACAAACCATCACCTATATTATTACTGTCAATCATCATCCAGATTCCACTCTATTTCTTTTTCTTTTTCCAGATTAGGCACAGAGTGACTGCTTCGAAACAGTCAAGTATAGTGGAACACTGCAACAATGCACCTCCCATGGTCATTTACCTTAGTTACTCTATGCCTTGTATGAAATTTCCGAACTGCAGAGTCATTTGTAACTATCATAAAACTGTACATCAGGGTATGTAAACAGCTGTTACCTGATAGGCATAGTTTTTATTCAAACTAAAGGGGTGGCGAAAGCCACATAACTATGGGCTAGGCTTATAAATGCCCTTGGGCAGATAGCCTAGTATGAACCTATGAACCTATGAACCTCAACAGTGCCCTTTTTTTTACATCTCTCAATAGTTGTACATCTACCAACACTGTAAGTGCTCCCAGTGTAATAAACCCCTCAAGTCAGAAGGCACAGCTCTTTTAACTTCATTTATAAAACCCAGAGAGAAAGTAACTAATTCCGATTTCAAATGCTTTCTAAACATTCTTTAACCATTAGTTCATTTACTGATTACATCCTTTCTTTTTGCCCAGTCACTGCTGTCATATATATTAAGTTCCCATTTTACATGACCTAACACTCTTAAGTCTAGCTAGCATATTTATACCCGTTTTATAACAGTATTGCAAAATGTACAAATTAATTTAGTAAAACATAAAAAAAGTTGCTTTCAGACTGAAAAGAGATAATAAAGTCTTTGTTTCAAGCTACCTTTCTTCAAAGATTGCCATCAACTAATATAAAACTTATTAAAATGGCCATACTGTACTTCTGTGCACCCTATTTCATTTATGAAATACTATAGTACTACAAACACAAATATAAGCCTTGTTATAGAGTCTGTCCACATAAAAATATAAATTTGTAACTGCTGTCAGAACCTGCCTTAGGTAAAGTGACATCCTAGGTCAAAAGGCTCCAAGTTAACCCACCCCCACCCCAGTTGCCCGACACGGTTTCTGTTAGTATTCAGGCTTTTTGCTGCAGTTTTTCATTCAACACCTAAGCAAGACTGCCCAATGGTAACTGTGGTGGAAACATCTACATTAAGCCAAGGGATTTTTAGATGCTTTAAGGTGCATTTTAGAGTTTTACAAACAACCTTTTTTATCCAGTTGCCTGAAGAAAAAGCACGATCAAAGATAGAAATGTACTATTATTCTTCGAGTTTTTTTTTTTTTTTTTTGCTGCATCATTTCAGCACATCCTAACTAACCAATATCACAATATAATAACTGCAGTAGAAATAACTGCATTAGTCTGGGGGCTTCAAGGCTCATAGAAGCCATGAGGATGAGATGCATTTTATACAACCTTTTCATCCAACAATGACCTGAACAAAAACAATGATTAAGGAAAGAGAATCAGTCTTACTTTTCAACGTTTGCTTTTTCTTGCATTTAAAAACACTCTAAATGAACAAAGATTCCCATTAATAACTGAATGAAGCTCAGGGTCAGGGGTATGCAAAGCATACAGAAGCCATGGAGTTATAAATGCTGTGAGGAACGTGTTAGAGCTTCTTCCAAAAAATCATCTGCATGGAAAAGAAATTCAATCTTACTTTTTTATTTCAATGAGGAAATAAGCTGTATCCAAGCTTTAGTGCTCAAAGCTGACAAAACACCAGTTCACAATCAACCAAGAAGACACATGCTTGTGATGATACATATGCATATCTGGGAACAGGTAATCATTTTTTGTGTATCCCCCTCTGGGATTAAAATAAGGCACAAATGCCCACAGTCATATTTCAAGCTACTGCTGCTATCATATTTATGTACAGCACGTCTCCTCTTACCCTTCCTCCTACAGATTGCCACCTTCTGTTTATCTGTCTGATGTCAAAATGGGACTAAAATGAAAAAAAAGAGCATAACATGTCTGTTCTCAGACACATATAAAACAGCATGCTGGTTTACTTTACTCCACAGGTAGTCATCTGTATATGGATCAGATGATTGATTGTGAGAAAAATGAAAAAAAAAATAATTACAAAAATATTTCCAGCTTGTTACTTCCAGACAGTACAGTTCTCCTATACTAGTTACAGTGACCATCCAATGACATATCTAGGAAAGCAGGCACCCCTTAATTATATTCACATATGCACATTATTTTAAGGGTAAAAAAGCTTTGCTGCAAAAAATGTATTTATGTGAAGATTCCAGTACCTTGACTATAAATATTATTTCCTTTTTACTTTATACATCCTTTTTATTCTCTATTTCTGCCATCCATCAAGCATCCCTCGTATGAACTTAAGCTTGTTCCTTCTCAGATGGTGGGGGACCCCAGTATCGACAAAGAGTAGAGCTGTCTGGAGGGTCTGTAATTTACATAGCCATGGGGTTTGTTTGTGCCTACCACTTACCTGCTGCAAGGAAGACCAACCTTCATTCTGGCTGGTCATGTCTGCCCCCCTTCCAGACTATGACCTACTTTATTTACTTACTTACACACTTTCTTAACCATTTGTTGACTGGGGACAGTATTGATCTAAAGGGACCATTTTCAGGCTCAACCTGGGAAAACGGAGTAAAAAATAATAGTAAACGAAGATGTTTACACTACAAATGGGGGTTATAAAAATGTTAATTATGTTTTTAAATTTAGTAGTCCAATGGAGAACAATCAGTGCCCTAGACAATGCTACATGGTCCCCTCTTTCCAGTTAGCTCACCAAATGGTTAGTGGTGGTAATGAAGGCATTTACAACTCCGGGACATTTTATACTCTCACTTGGATACATGCAAACCACACATTCATGCCTATAGGGTTACCATTTCCAGGTTAGGGGCATCAAGCTAACATCTGCCAAATATTGCATCTTGTTGTTATGCAAGCCTCCATTTAAAAAGAAGTAGTAGGAAATGACCAGTCACCCCCAAGATGGAAACGGTAGGCCACCATACAACGAGAATAAGAAAACAGTGATCGTATTTTGTAAATGAGGTACACTTCCTGATTTTCTGATACAGGCAATCATGTCCATGAGTTGTTACCAAATGTCAGGAACACAGGAATATAGGAATAACACTAGGCAAGAGATCACAGGAACCATAAGACACCTAAACATAAACACCCTTAGGTAGGAAAAACTGGAAAATTCTCGCCATCCTTGTCAAAGACTTAATGCAGCTTACCTCACAAATTAAGCATGGCTGTACTCCAGTAATGCCCAATAACCAGCATAAAACAGACCAAATAAAAATAAACACTGGTAGCAACAGTGGAACAAACAAACTGGTCTAGCATAAGATAATTTATTTAACGCTTTCGTCCATAAGACATCATCAGAAATACAAATCTTCCTTTTCATTCACATTCTTAAATACTAAAACCAACCTCATTAAATGTAATTAAACACTTAACCAATAATGCAATTATACAATATTATTCACAATTAGTAGAAACAAACTTTGTTAACTCACTTAAAATACATGAAACATTGTTACCTTCAAATAAAAATTGAACTACTGATAAAATACATACATTAAAATGTATTTAAATAACCAGTTTCCTATTAGTCAAAAATATTTTATGTTTACCACGTCATTTAAGCCTGGGGGACTATCCGCCCCCAAACTTAATTGCCACAAGGTCTTCTTTCTTTCTACTTTATTTTTAATGTTTTCTCCTCTCAAGTCTTGTTTTACATGTTCTAATACAGAAAATGTGTATTTTTTGTAGGAGTTACAAATAACAGAATGTCTAAAAGAGCATTATTAACATCTTCGATTTTAATGGCATAATAATTTTCTTTAATATGCTTATTTAGGCATCTTGTAGTCATTCCTACATAAAAAGCAGAACACCCAGAACGCAAAGCAATATATACTATATTACTGGTAAGACAGGGCTTTACATAATAATCCTGGCATGAATTTGTATCTACCCATCTGGTCATCAAGAGAAGCCTTAAAGATAGCCAATACTGTACTCATTTTGACCTGTAGTGGTATCTTATTCCATAGTCTAGGAATATACTTTGTTAGGAACCCATACCTCAAGCGAGTCTGGTTTATTTTTTGGGTCTATATTAGCAAATCGAAAAAACCTTTATGGGAATACCTAAATGTCGACACCTATAACACGAACCGCAAAAATCCCGAATGCACTAAACAGCTAAAAATAAAATATTGAACTGTCATAGTCAGCCAACCCCACCACCCGCTACATACTACCTACCCAAACAAAATAAATAAACCAAATACATACACTAACCAAACCCTATTTCTAACTAAAATAAAGCACCAAAACCCTACCTCTAACCCTACACTAACCCCCACATACACAACTATCTATACCCCTCCTTAACCCTAAGGTCCGTAACTACCGCACACTTCCCCTACAGACATTCACCCAAAAAATAAATAAATAATACACATACATACAGTTAAATAAAACCCTACTTCTAACACTGCACTAAATCTTGCATACATTACCTATCTAGTCACTTACCTTAACCCAGATCCTAACCCTAAAGTCCTATCTATCTCACACTTACCTTAAGGAGCTATACCGCAGACGGGCCAGCCATTACACATCGACATTTAAACTTTCGCTGTTTTGGATGTTCATCGTTTCTGTATTTCGCCCAATGTGTCACTCTTTCGTATTCGCGATTATGGTCTTTCGATCTGGTAATAGGAACCCTATTTTTTTATTTAAATTTAGGTCTGTAGAGTGTGCTCTTGTAGAGGCCCTGGTTTTGCAAAGAGACTGAAGTCAAATAACATTGGGCCTTTCATGGCTCAAAAGCATGACAGAGGTCACCTTAGAGCAACTGGTATGCTGGTAGTCTTCTGAGTACAAGGAAATTCACCCAAATCTTTCAAGACAGCTGAAGGGTTTAAGGCCTTTATTGTTCTTGGTTACAGCTCTATAGGACCTTTCCAGTTGAGTGATGTACTTGGATCTGCACATACCAAATTGATCATTATATTCAATAAAGGGTCTGATAAGGGAATAATACAGAGGTATGAAGACTTCTTCAGCCCTTGAAGATATCCCACTAGTAATTAACTGGGACAGAAGGGATTTCCTAATTATGGAGGAAACTCAGTGGTCAGTAATGACAGAGGTATGTCCACATAAAATGCCCAGGTCTTTCATGACTATCAGTCTGTAAAGGAGCAATGTATATAAAATATGAAAGAGAAGCAGCTTGTTTTCTTACTCAGGGGCTCTCTACTTTTTTTTTTCAGCCTAAGTTTAGACTGTTTCAGTACACCAGAAAAGTACATATTCCAACCCTTGTTTGAGGTATTTATTATCCATGGATAACAGTACCCAGTTTGCATGCATTAGCAAACTTGGTCAGCCACACATTTTTGATATTAGCTTGGATGCCTGCCAGTGGCATCCCAGTCATTGCAGTCTTACATTCAAAGAGTGCACTAGTAACTTTCACAACTGGACACCAATTAAGCTTCAGATTGTTAAATCCAATTATCTTGTCTTGGTATCTAGACATCATTCTTGGTAAAGGTATAATGCTACTGCAGACCAGTGTCTGTCCTGTCACTAAAATGTGTATAAAACGTTTCATTACTTCTCTCTGCTTGTCCCCATGTGATGAGATCCCAAGTCATACACTCCCACATGGGTCACTATTAGGTCATTGTTATATTTGACAAGCTTAAATGTAGTTAGATTTGTGCACTGGACAAACAATTTGCAGTTATCCTGTTCTTTTCCAGTCAGGTGAGTGTGGCATCTGTATGCCTAACAGTTGAGCCTCCCTTGACTGAAACACTTCCCTGGGTAAAAGCATACTTAGTAGGCCTTATGGGCTTGCACCTGCATTCCTGATGATTCTTGGGTGAGCCATGTGTAGTTATGTTAGTGTAGAAGTAGTCAAGGTTGCCTTATGTGCTGGAGGCTGGGATACTTTAGCTTGTGTTCTAACAGGTTTTGGAAAATGTTTCTTTTTTTTTTTTTTTTTTTTTTTTTTTTTTGGAAATGTTTCTTTACAGCCTCAGCATTTGTTATGGGTCTAGTAGTGTGCTGTGACTAATGCGCTGTTGTGGAGGCGTGATGCTCACCAATAGTTGACTGATGCAAGAATTTTCCCTTTATGTTTCTTAAATATTCACATCTCTGGCAGCTCCTTGACTACCTGCAGGAGATTTTACGAAGTAGAATAATATGTGGAAATCAGCATCCCATGTGACAAATGGCAGAGAAAAGTACAGTTGTGTACACTTACCATAAATGTAAATGTTTGAGTGTATTCACTGTTGCAGTCATTACATTTGGGTAATCTGCTGGCAGGTTGCCCTCAGTCGGCCTGAATATCAAAGTCTTGGGTCCTGAGTCGGTTGCTGCCTCCTCTTCAATGACGTCAGGTTGTCAGGGGTATAAAACATGCAGCTGACACCATTTTCTTCAGTTTTTCTTGCCCCAGATGTCAGGTGCCCCCCCCCCCAAATGGGGAGCAAAAAAAAAAAATATATATATATAGATAGATATATATATATATATATATATATATATATATATATATATATATATATATATATATATATATATATATATATATAACATAAACTTTACCTTCATTTAAAAACAAATACACCACAAAGGCTGTAGAATATAGTGAAGGAAAGAGAAGTTCTAGAAAAAAGGGGGATGGCGGGTGGGTAACCTGGACTGCAACAGTTTACACACTCGAACATCTACATTTATGGTAAGTGTACACAACTGTACTATGCTCTTCATGTTTTCTGTTGCAGTCATTACATTTGGGTAGAATCCCAAAGCTATGGATGGGAGGCTGGAACTAAATAGCATTAGGATTGGCTATAAGGCCCTGCTGAACTGCAGTGGCAAAGCCTGTCCTGGACTTAGAGAAGAGGGGCAAATGATAATGCTTTGTAAAAGTATGACCAGAGCTCCAAGTAGCAGCTTCTAGAATGCCTTTGGTTGGCACTCCTCTGAGAAATGCTGCTGAGGTAGATGCAGCCCTGGTGGAATGTGACCTGATTCCCTTGGGCACTGGTTTATCATGATGCAAGTAGCAGAAATTAACACAGTGGCTTATCCACTTTTAAATAGTCTGCTTTGAAATAGCCTTCCCCTCTGATCCTGCAGCAAATGCCACCAGTAGCTGCTTAGACTTTCTTAGAGATTTGGTCCTGTTTAAGTAGAATCTTAGTTGTCTGTGTACGTCCAAGGAATGCAGAATCTGCTCCCCCTTGTTCTGCGGATTTAGGTAAAAAGTTGGCAGGTGAATAGTTTGGTTAAGAGCCACATTGGATACCACCTTAGGCATAAAGGAAGGATTGGTCCTGAGGGACACCCTGTCCGGGTAAAATGTAATAAATGGCTCCACAGCCATGAGGGCCTGTAGTTCTGAAACCCTTCTTGCTGAAGTGATTGCCAGAAGGAAAGCTGTTTTCTAAGATAAAAACTTTATATCTGCAGTAGCTGCTGGTTCAAATGGAGGCAGGGTGAGCTTTTCCAACACAAAATCGAGGTCCCATACAGGAGTTGGTGATCGTCTGGGGGGGCCTTACATTTTTGGCCTCTCTAAGATACTGTTTTAGCAGAGGATGAGAAAACATGGGAGGCTCTGTGTTGTAATGAGCTGAGATGGCAGAGGCATGGATTTTTATTGATGAAAAAGATAGGCCCTTGTCAAGCATCTCAGTCAAGTATTGTAAAATCTGAGGAATATTTGGCTTTGCTGTGTCCGTTCCTTGTGCTTGGTTCCAAGCACAAAATCTCTTCCATTTATTAGCATAAGATTTTCTAGTACTAGGCCTTCTGGCTTCCAAAATGACATCCATCACAGATTTACTGAGAGGAGTTGTTTGAATAATTACATGATCAGCCACGCTGCCAGGTTCAGAGTTTGGAGCTGATTGTGCAGAATTTGATTGCTCTGCTGAAACAGTAGATGAGGTATTTGAGGCAAGTACCAAGGAGGTAGTTGAGACATATTCCTTAGAATTGGGTACCAGTGCTGGTGAGGCCAGTCCGGGGCAATTAGGATCATTTTTGGTTTTTCCTGTCTGACCTTTAGTAAGACCCTGGGAAGAAGAGGCAGAGGAGGAAAGGTGTAGACTGATAGGTTTTTCCAACTGAAGGCTAGGGCATCCACTTTCCACGCTTGCCTGTGATAAGTCCTTGTGCAGAATTTGTACAGCTGATAGTTCTGGGGAGAGGCAAATAGAACTATGTCCGGACTCCCCCATTTCTCTGTTATCATGCTGAAGACTTGTGGATCTAGTTTCTACTTGTGAAGGTCCATAAGATTTTTGCTTAGGTTGCCTGCCAGAGTATTTTGTTTTCCAGGCAGGAATTGAGCTTGAAGATGTACTTGGTAAGTCAAGGCTGTGTCCCACAATGCCATGGCTAGCCTGCAAAGGGGGTAGGAATGTGTACCCCCCTGCTTGTTTACGTACCACATAACCATGATGCTGTCCATCTTTATCAGTAGTTGTCCTGGATGAAGTAAGTCCTTGAAGGCTGTCAGGGCATTCTGAACAGCTAACATCTCTTTCTGGTTGATATGCAGATGCATTTCTTTTGGGCTCCATATGCCCTGAATGCATCTCCCCACCAGGTGGGCCCCCCAAGCATAGTCTGATGCAGCTATAGTTAGGGTTTGGATGGCAGGGGGTAGAGTGAAAGACTGTTCCATGTTCTGGTGACATGCCTCTGCCTACCAAAGAAACTCCTGTTGTAGACAGGGAATGAGAGAAATCATTGTTTCCAGACTGTGACAATGTTGACTCCATGAATCTTTTAGATACCACTGTAGTTTCCTCACATGCAGTCTTGCATATGGAATTAGTAGAATGCAGGATGCCATGAACCCCAAAGACTACAGAATTTGTCTTGCAGATAACTGGGTTTTTGTTGCCATCTGTTTGAAGTAAATAGTCAGTTGCCTTTGCTTGTCTGGTGAAAGGTAAGCCATCTGGGCAGTTGTATTCAAGCTTGCCCCCAGGAATGTAATCTTTTGAGAGGGTACCAGTTGTGATTTATTTTTGTTTATTGTGTACCCCAGGGATGTTAGAAGCCTTTTTACAAATGCCAGATGTTGAAGAAGAATGTCCTTGTTTTCTTTTTGAATGAGACAGTCGTCCAAGTAAGGGTAGATTTGTATGCCTCTTTGTCTGCAAAATGCAATTACTGGTACCAGGCACTTTGTAAAGACCCTGGGCACAGTAGATAAGCCAAAGGGCAGTGCAGAGAATTGGTAATGCATGAAACCAGCCTTGAAGCGGAGGTATCTTCTGCACAATTCCCTTATTGGGATATGCAGGTATGCCTCCTTTAAGTCTAGAGTCGCTAACCAAGCGTTCTTGCCCATTATGGGCAGAAGCTGTTGCAAAGTCAGCATTTTGAATTTTGGGATGTCCAAGAATGTGTTCAAAATCAATAAATCCAGTATTGGGCACCAGGCATTGTCTTTTCTGGGTACCAGGAACAGTCTTGAATAAAACCCTTGCCCTTTTTCCTGTTCTGGTACTAGTTGAATAGCCCCCATATCCATGAGGGACGTAACTTGTTTCTGTGCCTCTGCCCATTGATTTTGTGGCAGATCTGGCCAACCGTTTAGAATTGGCATGGTATGAACATGAAATCTGTATCCCTGGGATACTATGTTTAGTACCCACTTGTCCTGGGTTATTAACTGCCAATTTTGAGCATGAAGTGCTAATTTTCTCCCTAAGGGGGCTGCCAAAAGAAAAGTGCTTGGTGATGGCAGAGGGAAATCATTGAGACTGTTTACTGTAGGGCTGTGCTTTGTTTCCTCCAGATTTGGAGGTAGATGCACCCCATTTCTTTGACCTGTAAGAACCCTGTGATTGGTATCTAGAGCCTTTTGAGCACCTGGATTTGCCCCGTGAGGCTCTGTCAGATATAGGAAAGGACCAGTTTTTTGTAGGCCAGTGTCTACTGAATCTGGGTGGCTGTACTTGTAAGAAATCTTTTACAGTTTGCATAGATTTAGCTTTGTATTCCATTTTCTTTAAAACCTCTTCTGCCTTATTACCAGAGTATCATGCTGCATAGGTGTATTCAACAATTTAGCTTTAACATGATCAGGCAGATTTTGCTCCTTGAGCCAGGCATGCCTTCTAATCACAGATCCTGTAACTGCAGCCCTGCAAGAGGCCTCCAAGGAATCAAAACCACATTGCAAAG
Source organism: Protopterus annectens (assembly GCF_019279795.1). Taxonomy (NCBI): domain Eukaryota; kingdom Metazoa; phylum Chordata; order Ceratodontiformes; family Protopteridae; genus Protopterus; species Protopterus annectens. The sequence goes on along the minus strand of NC_056748.1, from coordinate 669,607,187 downwards.
TATGCTTTCCAACCTGTTCTGCTGCATGCAATAATTCTTATAATTCTTTATTTTCCACACATTCAGAAATAAACATCATTTTCTTTTTCAAAAATCCCATAACATGCTGCTGATATTTAAGCATATAAAACTGGAAGTTTAAGGCCCTAATTGCCAAGGTTGCAGACGTATAAACCTTCTTTCCCCATCTATCCAGCGCCCTGGAATCTCTATCAGAGGGGGCAGGATTCTTATCTGTTGAGGCCTTTACACCTTTGGGACCTTGTGAGATAGTTTCAGGGTCAACAGTAGGATTTTTGAATAAAAATTTGTGGGAGTCAGGAACCCTGTAATATCTGTCTGGCTTACTAGGAGGCGGAGGTAGGGAATCAGGAGCCATGCTTGATTCTGAAAACACATCATCAACAATGTCTAATACAGGAGGGATAGCCAAAGGTCTATGCTGAGGAAGAAGAAGGAAATCCCTAAGCCTCTTTTTTGGATTCCATGAAACCCTGACTCTCCCAATGAAATATTCCCTTAAAGTATGCAAGGTTTCTCCAAAAGAATAATCTTCAGGAGGAGATGCAGATGGGATGGATTCCTCTGCATCTGAATCCTCGTAGGGTGGTATAGAAAATTCCTGATCAGAAGAGGAATCAGAAGAAATAGAAACCTGATCTGAAGATTCATAATCAGTGTCTTGCCTAGGCCTCTTATCGGGGGAGGGGGGGTTGGGAACCCCTGATTAAGGTAATTAAGTCCTCAGCCATTTTGATCATCTGTTTTTTAGGCATAGAAGCCTGAGCATGTGGCTCATGCATCGTTTTTTTAGCCTTAGAAGTTGCTTTTGTCTTTGTTTTTGAAGCTGGCGTCGGTTTTACATAGAAATGTTGAGGCCTGAAAACACCCTCAGAAGCCAGTGCCTGCTCAGCGGCTCCAGACCCATCAGAAGGAGAGACATCTGCGGGTTCAATAGTCTGAGAATCATGCAGCATGCCGGACTCCACATGGGTCTCAGTAGAGGCCTGCGACTCGAAAGTAGCGGGTATCAGGGGCTGCGAAAATGCCTCACTGAGTACCGGTGAACCGGCGACTGGCTTAGGAGAAGCTTCGTCGTCGGTTTTGGACCTCGACGGTCTGCCTCTGTCCTTTTCTTTGCGTTTTTTGTGAACTTCGGTAGTCGGATTGCTATCTGATGACATTTCAGGGTAATTAAATCTGTTTCCAAAATATTTTGAAGCAAAGATATACCGATGCTTAATAGTCCGTTGGTTAAATCTAGCACAAAACCAACAGCAAGGCACGTTATGATCTGGGCCTAGGCAAGGAATGCAGTACAAATGAAAATCCTTATGAGGTATTTGCTTCCCACAAGTTATCTGCAATTATTAACTTTGGTAAGGAGCAACAAAAAGTTTCCCCAATGGGGTACATAGCTTTAATTGAAGACTTTGGTTCTGAAACTGGAATGTGAAAATTTCAGGAGTCGGCCGACTGGCACTTGCGAACTGCTTCTGCTTCGGGCACCACACGGCAAGAAAGACTGAAGAAAATGGCATCAGCTGCATGTTTTATACCCCTGACGACCTGACATCATGGAAGAGGAGGCAGCAACCGAGGCAGGACTCAAGACTTTGATATTCAGGCCGACTGAGGGCAACCTGCCAGAAGATTACCCAAATGTAATGACTGCAACAGTGAAACACGAAGAACATCAGAGCATTGTCTGAATGTTTTGCTTTCTATTAGGCTTGCTCACTTCAATGGCACAAGCAGATCTATTTTTATTTATTATATCCTAGTTGACTTTTTTTAATGTTTCTTTTTTTTTTATATCTTTTTTTAATTTTTTTTTTCTTGAAAGGACCTGGAACCTGCGACTGTACCTGGAAAAAGAAGGAGCCAGTTATTAAGCCACTGGTAACATACATCCACACACTAGATATGTCTAGAGGGCAGGCCAGGCACACACAGGCAGAAACTTAGGAAGTTGCTAGAAAGAATAGTTGTGTAAAATCTTACCATAACCATAGATGTGCTTCTCTTCTATATGCTCTAGTATTCATAACATAGGTTCATAGGTTCATAGGTTTATACTAGTCTATCTGCCCTAAGGCATTTATAAGCCTAGCCCAAATTTTTGTGGCTTACGCCACCCCTTATATGAAAAAATACTGTGCCCATTAGTTTGTTGTGCCTCTGTCCAGCAGTGACACAGAGATGATTCCCGGGGTAAACCTACGATCTCCCATCCACAGGTCTAGATTTCTCTTGAACAGAGTCAGCGAGGTGCTCTGCCTCACATGGACCGGGATTTTATTCCACAGCATAGGGAGTCTCTGAGTGATAAATCTATCCCTCCAGCACGTCCTATTTACATCCGTGCTAAGGTTTAAGTCGCTTGCTCTAGTGGTTTTGGTGGATTTGGATTTTTTGAGGTGGAGCATGTCCATTAATTCCGGGTTGGACATGGCCTTGTATGTCAGGCACATGTCACCTCTGAGCAGACAGTATGCGACTGAATAGAGCTGGAGTTTCTTCAATCTGGCAGCATATGACAGATTTTGGAGTCCCTTTATCCTTTTGGTGAGGAACTTTTGGGGTCTCTCCAATTGCTGCAGATGTCGGGTGAGATACATCCCGAATGGGGCATTGTACTCGATCATTGGTCTGATAAGTGAAGAGTACAGGGGAACAATAACCTCACTAGATCTGGATGTGAATCCCTTCATGATCAGGTGGGCAATGTAGAAGGTCTTTCTAACCACTTTAGCAATGTGAGTGTCGAAAGAAAGGCCACTGTCAACCTGGGTCCCCAGGTCCCTGATAACCTCTTCTGTGCTTAGTGGATTGCCACCTATATGGTAGCTTGGGGTTACCTTGTTTTTCCCGAAGGGTATGACTATACATTTTGGCGTTTAACTTCAGGCCATGGCTCTGGCACCAGCTATCTGTTTCCGTGAGTCCCTTCTGAAGGATATCAGTGTCTGATGCACTTTCCACTATGGCGCCCAGTTTGCAGTCGTCTGCAAACTTTGTCAGCCAAAGTCCTCCTATGTTGGCCTGTACTTCTGAGAAGTAGATGCCAAACAATAGGTGGCCAAGGACTGAGCCCTGTGGGACACCACTTGTGACCGGCTTGGAGTCTGACACAGCGCCAGCAACTCTAACCCTGTGGGTTCTGTCCTTAAGCCAGTTTGCAACCCATCTTGTGACATATGGGTTTACATTTAAGCTGGTAAGTTTTTCTACAATACCTGAGTGGGTTATTGTGTCGAAGCCTTTGCAAGGTCAAGGTAGGCTGTATGGACTGCCTTTCCCTCATCAATGGCCTTGGTGACTGTTTCAAGAAGTCGACCAAGTTCAAAAGGCATGATCTTCCCTTGACAAAGCCAAACTGGGTCGGGTCCAATGTCTGCAAGTCCCCTATATCTTTGTTTATGAGCTCCATTATGATCCTCTCCATAGCTTTGCAGACTAGACTTGTTAAGCTTATGGGGCGGTAATTACCAGGGTCCGTGAGGCGCCGCCTTTGTGGAGTGGGACAACAGTTGCCGTCGCCACTCCTTGGGCACGTATCCTGTGGTAAGGCTGAGATTAAACAGCTGCCTTATGTGCGGGTTTAATTCCTCATTTAGCTCATGTAGCACACAGCCGGGGACACCATCCGGTCCCATTGATGCTGTGTTTTTAGCTTTAGAGAGAGCAGCTTTCACCTGCGCATTTGAGATGTCCGGGAGGCTACACTCGGCTGGGATAGTTATCTCTCCTTTAGGGGAGAGGGGTGAAGTTTGCACTGAACCTGTCTGCCAGTATGTTGGCAATGTCTGTGGGTTCAGTGATTTTTGTATCATTTTGGACTAATTCTGAGCATATCTGGGAGTTTCCACCCAGGTTCCTAACATAGCTGAAAAAGGCCTTATGATTGTCCTTTGAATCCATGGCAATTTTTCTCTCAAAATTGGCCTTAGTTGATTTTATGAGTGCTTATATTTTTTTACTAATAATGATCAGGGGTGACTTCCCTTTTATGGATTTTGTTCTATCATGTAATAGCTTTCTCCTCTTATTGTAAAGTTTGTTAATGGCTGGGGTCCACCAGACTGGACATTTGCCCTTTGTGGAAAGAGTCTTGGTTTTATTTGGGATTGCCTGATCCATGCAGTCCTGGAGGTGTTCATAGAAGGCATTTGTAAGGGCTTCCAGCTTGGGTTGTGGTTTCCACTGGCTCAGGGGCCTTGAAGGATACCACACCAGTCTTGAGTAGTGTGAAGTTTGCTTTAGAGAAGTTCTTCACTATGGTCTTTTGTTTGGGGTGGGGGCGGATGTGGATTTCCAGTGAGATTAGTTTATGATCAGATCTCACCAATGAGGGATATACTTCCAGTGTGGAGCATTTTGTCCCCATGTTTGTGACAATGAGATCTAGTATATTTTCTCCTCTCGTGGGAACAGTGACTAGCTGTTCCATGGCATTTGAATTTATGAACTCCAGGAACCGTTGGGCTAGAAAGTTAGGGCTTGAGTAATGTTCCCAGTCTATATTCGGGTAGTTGAAGTCACCCAATATGATGGTGTTTGGAGATACATTTATGCCCTCCAGTGTCTTCAGGAAGGCTGTGTGGGGTTCCTGAGTTTGAGAGGGTGGCCTGTAGCATGCTACAATTTGTAGAGCAGTTTTGCCTATGGTTAGTTGCACCTGGATGGTTTCCGAAGCTTCGTGCGTTGCCACCAACCTGGAGGTGTGGGTATCCTTTATGAATATGGATACACCCCCTCCTTTTGTGGTGTGGTCCGAGTTTTGGGGCTGGAGCATGATATGAGGTAAAACCTAATAGTGCCGGGTGCTCTCAGGAGCCTTGAACCAGGTTTCAGTTACAGCACAGACATCGATGTTCTCCATACTGAGAAGGGCCTCGAGTGCGTGCATTTTGAGATTTAGACTTCTGGCATTGAGCAGCATTACCCTCAGTTTCTTCCCATTTTTGTTTTCTAGGGTGGTAGGTTTAGAATTTGAGCCTTGCCTAAAAAAGGCACTATTGGGGTGGCAAGAGCCTTAGCCAATATCCGGAATCCCAGGGGTGACAGGTGCAAGCCGTCCCTTGCGAAGCAGCATGGCTTGTCAAGCATGTCATCCCAGGCAGACAGACACTGGATCCCCTTTGAATGACACCAGACATTAAGCCAATTGTTAAAGCTGATCATCTTGTCTCTATATTGTGGCATCATTCTTGGTGAAGGAAGGATACTGCTCAGGGTTAGGGTCATACCTGCCTGGGCTACATAATCAGAGAGCTCCTCTATGTCTCTTTTCATGTAGTCCAGGGAGGTACGTCTCAGGTCATTCACACCAGCATGGACAATGACTGTGTCATATTTGTACTTGCCGTGGAGTGACCAGTGCTTGTGTTATGTGGCGGATTCTAGCCCGATAGGCAGCTTACTGTGACCCTCTCCTTGTTCAGCCTGGTGAGTGGGACGTCAGTGTGTCTGACTATGGAGTCACCTATGACAAGTATGTTTGGTGTTGTATTTGGCCTTAAGGGCTGTGACTGCTTTGCACACTGCTTTTGTGGTTTATGTGTTGCTTGTGGGGTGTCTTGAGGTAGCAGTTGTTTGGGTGTCTGCTTTGGAGGCCTCTGCTGTTTAGGTAAATTTTACTCAGAGCCTCCGAGTATGTCTTTGTGTTTATGTGTTTGATTCAGTGGAGTGGTAGCATTATGTGAGGCTGGTTTTGTGGCGTGTGTAGTTGCCTTCTCCTCCTGTCTGGTCTTGCCAGTCCTGAGTTGAGAGAGCTCAGCCTCCAGTTTGGCTAAATAGCTGCATCTCTCAAGTATTTGTGTTATGTGGGAGGAGGAGAGGGTTGTCTGTGTACATGAGGCAGTTATAACATTGCCTCAAGATTCCCAGATTCACCAGCTGGACCGGAGAGAAGATTGACAACTGACCTTTGGACATGCTAGAATAATATTGGGAATTCCTTAATTGAAAACAAGGGCCAGTGGGGAGTGAGGGTGTAGTGCTTTTAATTTTTAGTGCTGACTTATATAATTGCTTTAGTGAGCAAGTGCCAGGTAACTTGAGTGCAATGTGTTACAAGTAACTAAATGCAAAAACGACAAACAGTAACTTTCTTTCAAGTGAAACAAGGAAATAAGTACAGTAAGCAATGCAGATATCACTAGTGATCCACAGAAGCGCTGAGAAGTTGCGTATTAGGTGGAATTAGCTTCCAGGGAAATAACAAGCAAACAAACAACAAGCATATAAACAAAGCTTGAGGGAGTCCACCGCCAGCTGACTCATAAGTCTGGCCAGTATACAAAAGTCTAGTGCTACTGTGAGGTACGTGCAATGTCACACAGAGTACCTTGGTCATAAAATGATGTCAGGTATAAAGTGGACATCGGCACATACCAGATCTCAGAAATGAATGCTGCAAAAAACACTATTCTGATCCTACGACAGGAAATCACTCCACCAGAAGCCAGGCAAGCATCAGGGGGAAGGCAGGGGGGAAAGTAATACTGCAGCATATAGAAGATAAGGACATCTATGGTTATGGTAATATTTTACACAACTATTCTATGTCCTTCTGTTCATATGCTGCAGTATTCATAACATGAGGGAGAATATCAAAACTCATGCAGAAGAAAAATTAGGTAGAGGAGCAGAAACCATCTGACAAAATCATGCAAAATAGCCTTGGCAAAACCAGCTCTGGACCTGGAAATGTCATCTAACTTACAGTGTTTCGTGAAGGTATGAATAGAAGACCAGGTAGCTGCTTCCAGGATAGAACAGGTGTCCAAATCTTTAAAGATGGCACCAGAGGAAGACACTGCTCTAGTGGAATGTGCCCTAATATGCAAGGGGAGATTCTTCCTATGAGACACATAAGAGAAGGAAATGGTTTTGGAAATCCAAGTGGAAATAGTCTGCTTGGAAATAGGCTGGCCCAGGGCCCTTCGGTGAAAGGAAAGAAACAGGGGGTCATATTTTGAAATTGGTTTGATTTTATCCAAGTATATCCAAGTTGCCTGTGTACATCTAAAGTGTGTAGGATCCTCTCACTAGAGGATTGAGCAGGTGGAAAGATTAATGGACTGACTAAGTAATAACTCATTTACTTCCTTGGGCATAAAGGAGGGGTTAGTGCATAAAGAAACTCTATCCCTGTGAAAAAACATGAAGGAGAGGAGAAGACATCAGAGCCTGTAAATCAGACACCCTTCTGGCAGAAGTAATTACCATGGGAAGGACAGTTTTCCAAGTACAGTGTTACAGAGAAGCAGAACTTGCTGGCTTGAAAGAGGCCAAGGTAAGTTTTTCTAAGGCAAAGTTAAGATCCCAAGGAGGGGGAACTGGTTTTATCAGTGGCCTGATATGAAGGACACCTTTTAAGAAAAGTTTAACTTCCAACCTGGAAGCTAAAGGGAAGACATAGGCAGACATGAAGAGATAGTAGAAAGGTGAGCTTTTACTGAGGAGTACGACAGGCCACTCTTCAGTAATTTACACAGGTAGGAGAGAACCACTGGAACATTCACCAGCAGTGGTTGTAAATCATTTTTAAGGCACCAGATGAAAAACCTTTTCCATTTGAAAACATATGATTTCCTAGTAGTGGGTTTTCTGACCTCCTGCAGAGCTTGTAGCATGTCCTCAGAGAAAAGTTGTCTGAAGGTAAACAAAACCCTATCACCCACAGGGTCAGTTGTAGAGTTGACATCTGTGGGTGTACTAAGGTTCCCTTGCCCTGTGTGAGTGTAGGTACATTCTGTGGGGTATCTTGTGGTGACTGTGCTTAGCTAAATGCAGAAGAAGGGAGAAACAATGCTGTCTTGGCCAAAAGGGAGTCACCAGCAAGATTTTGGTTTCTCCTGTTGGATTTTCAGCAGGACATTTTGGAGAAGTGGAAAGGAGGGATGAATACAGAAACATTCCCCTTCCAAGAGAAAGGCACGGTACCCAACTTCCATGTCAGGGAGTCTGTAACCCTGGCGCAAAACTTGGGAAATTGTCTGTTTATGGGAGAGGCAGAGAGATCTACCTGAGGTGTACTCCATCGATGGACCATGTCCAGAAACTCATCCCTGTATAACATCCATACATGGGAGTGAGTCATAGACCTGCTCAGTGTGTCTGCCACCAGATTCTGGGTTGAGGGAATGTAAACAGTATGAAGTGAGAGTTGACTCTGGGCAGAGAGATCTACCTGAGGTGTACTCCATCGATGGACCATGTCCAGAAACTCATCCCTGTATAACATCCATACATGGGAGTGAGTCATAGACCTGCTCAGTGTGTCTGCCACCAGATTCTGGGTTGAGGGAATGTAAACAGTATGAAGTGAGAGTTGACTCTGGGCAGCTAACTCCCAGGCCTATAAAGCCAGTCTGCACAGGAAATAGGACTTTGTCCCTCCCTGTTTGTTGACATACCAGAGGACCATGGTATTGTCTGTAAAACACCTTAAAACCCCCAGAGAAAGAAGAGGTTTGAAGGTTTGTATAGCAAAAATCAGGTCCCTCATCTCCTTTATATTGATGTGCTTCATTATCTGGGTTAGAGACCAGACATCTTTGACCCTTCATGAGTCTAGGTTTGCTCCTCATCCCATGTCTGAAGCATCTGTGTACAGATCCTGAGTGGGAAGAGTTGGTTGCAAGGGTAAGCTTGGATTCTTTGAAACCTGCTGGATACACCAGTCCAACTCCTTTTTCAGACACGGTAGGAGTGGGATAAACTCCAGAGGATGGGAGTGTTGTACCCACTGGAATTTCCTCATGTGTAACTTGGCTAAAGGAAGCAGGGGAAGAGTGGTTGCCATGAACCCCAGGAGGCAAAGAAACTCCCTGGTAGTCAAGGATTGCGGAAGCAACAGGTCCTGGAAATAGGAAGTGAGGGACAGGACAGGACCTTTTCTGAGGGTAAGAAAGCCAGCACCCGGCACCCTATCTAATTGGATCCTGTAGCCAAGGAAGATAAGGTTTTGAGAAGGGACCAGAGTTGATTTCTGGTAATTGATCATGAACCATAGATCCTCCAGCAATGACACCATGAAGGAGCGGTTCTCCTGAAGGATGTTTGGAGTCTGAGCCTGGAGAAGAAGGTCATCTAGGTATGGAAAGATTTGAATGCCCTATAGCCCGCAGAAGGCTATGACAGTACCTAAGCATTTTGTGAATACCCTCAGGGCTGTAGACAATCCAAAAGGCAAAGGACAGAATTGAAAATCTAATGAAGCAATTGCAAAGGGAAGAAACTTCCTGAACCGAGCATAAATGGGAATATAGAGACGGGCATCCTTTATGTCCAATGACATCATAAAGGCCTGAGGAAGAAGTGTGGATAAGATTAACATACAAAAGGCAGGAACCTTCAGAAAGGTATTTAGATGGGATAGGTCCAGAATGGGTCTCCAAGGACCATCCTTATTGAGAACCAGGAACATCCTGGAGTAGAACCCTTTTCTTACTTGGGATGGTGGCACTACCTGAATGGTGACTTGAGAAAGAAGGGTGGAAATGACCTGGGGAAAGAGCTCCAGTTGTTCTTTTGGAGGTTGTGGAATACCCCTGAAGTGGGGGGGACTTCCAAACCATAAAGTATCCTTGCAAGATGATGGATAGGACCCAAGAGTTATCTGTTTACAAGTATAGAGAGAAAGAGAAAGAGAAAGGCAAAGGGGATTAAGGTGTTAATGGTCCAGGAGGCAGGTAGTCACAGACTACCTGTCTTAGACTGAAGGGGTTGTTTCTGTGTCATGGTAGATTTAGAGGAAAATTGTTTCCTAGCATCTCTTACCTTTGGAAGATTGGGGCCTGGTAGACAAAGGTGGCCTTGGTAGGGTAGTTCCTCTGAAACCTAAGCACCGGGGAAACAAATATATGTTTCAGGTCTTGCAGCTCCATCCCCTTCTCCTGTAGACAACAGCAGAGGTACCAAACAATGCCTTGCTGTCCAGGGAGGCATCCATAATTTTTGCCTGTCATCAAGCAAATGTTGGACCCTGATGAAAGAATTCCTTTTCAGGATTGGCCTAGATGCAGCTGCTCTAGATGATGCCTTCACAGCATCATAGCTGCACTTTATGGAATGCTGTGTAACCTGAGCTGAGGAGTTAAGGATGGAGGAGAGCTTGGCCTTAGTGGGAGAGTTAGGAAGCTAAGAAAATTGCTTACCAGCATCTGAGAGAAGAGCCAAGGAATATTTGGCCATATGGGTCTGGTAGTTAATGGCCCTGAAAGCCAGAGTAGCTGAAGTATAAACCTTTTTCCTATTCTCTCCATGACTTTGCTCTCCTTATTTGAGAGGAGCAGGGAAGTGGAAGGTAGCATCTTGGAGACCTTTTCTGAAGATACTGAAATAGTAGCAGGGTCTACAGAGGAACATTTGAACAGGAATTTGGAATCCTCTGGCACTTCATCAAATCTATCTAGCCTTTTGGGGGCAGAAGGTTGAGAATCAGGGCACTTTGAAGCTGCAGCAAAGGCATCCAGGAAGGCTGGCAGAACATGTAGGTATGGCAGATGGGGAAGGGGAGTCCATCTGCAGCAGATCACAGTACCTTTTTGGATGTCTTGACACCTGACAACAATCCCATTTCAGAAACTCCCTCATTTTAAGAATGGTTTCCCCAAACAAGATATCCTCCCCAGGGGAATCAGTTCCATTAGTCTTAGCGCCTCGGCCACAACAGCCTTCAATGAGTACAAAAATTTAGTGAAAACACACTCACATATATATAATAAGTAATCAATCAATTAAGCACAATTAAAAGCATGATAAAATTATTGGTCCTGAAATTTAAAGTGAAGTCAATTTTAAGAATACGATATCTGGGAGGGTAGCTAAACAACAACAAAAAATCTTTTTGTTACTACTTTTAATCTTTTAAGTGGTAAAATTTGGGATGTCATTAAATACTATTGGAAATTTTTGTTACAAGATGAATTGATAGGTAAACTTATCCCTGATGTTCCCTATGTTGCCTATAAGAGTGGACAGAATTTAGGGGACACATTAGTTAAAGCACACTATGTTTCTCCAGTAAGTAAATTGGATCTTTCATTGTCTATTTGTGGGACTATACCATGTCATAATTGTAATGTATGTCCTTATATTAAATTAAACTTTTCCAGAATAAATGGGAAAACATTCAGACCACATAATTGTTTTTCATGCTATACATCAGGGATGATTTATTGCCTTAGGTGTCCCTGTAACCTATTCTATATTGGGGAAACAAAAAGAAAATTTAGAATTAGGTTGCAAGAACATATTTGGGATATTAAAAGGGTAATGTTAGAGAGTCCCGTGGCATTGCATTTTATGGAGAAACATAGTTGTAATGCTAATTTATTACAGGCCACTATTTTAGAACAAGTTTTTGTTAAGAAGGGGGATGATAAATTACTCAAAAACATTTTATTGTATAAGGAAACTGTTTTCATATTAAAATCCAATACATTATCACCAATGAGTTTAAATAAAGAAGAAAACTGGAGATGTTTACTTTAGTTTTTGCTTTTATTAATATATTGCATTTAATGTATTTGATGTGTTTAAATGGAGTTGTTATCTAGTGTTGTTCACTTTAAATTTCAGGACTAAGGATTTTATCAAGTTTTTAATTGTGCTTAATTGATTGATTACTTATTATATATATGGGAGTGTGTTTTCACTAAACTTTTGTACTCGTTGAAGGCTGTTGTGGCCGAGGCACTAAGACTGTTTTTCCTATTAAATTTTATCAGTGTGGAATTCGTGTTGTTTTCGGAGTTATTTATAGTCTCTTCTAGACTATTTGTTGGTTGTTTTTTGAATCAGTTCCATTAGATTCTTCTTCTGGGGAGGCATAACCCAAAAGGAGAAGAAGTTTGGGCTGAACAAGCCAAAGATTTATCCCCAGAAGAATCCTCATCATTTGAGGAAAACTCTTCAGAAGTCCTCTTTTGTGGAGTAGAGAGAGGAATAGGAGAGAGAGAGGGAGAGAGAGAGGGAGAGATTAGGACTGTCTCGGGGTCATAAAGGCATTGAACAGGCCTTGGGAAAAGGCCTGCCAATCCACTGTTTTTTTCCTGAGGAGCAGGAGAAACATGTTTTATTTTAATTTGATGTTTTTCTTTTTAGGAACCTCCATTTGTTGGAATGTGGATGGGCCTGACATCGGCCTACACTCTACAATGTTAGAAGGAACATCCTCTCACATAATGATTTCTGTAATGCCATGCAGGCATCCAGTCACAACAACAAGAGGTTCCCCCCATGCCCAAATCAGATGCCTGTTTTCCCCAAGGATGTGCTGATGGGGTCCTTCACGGCCTCTACAATGGTACCCATTAAAGGAGTGTCTACCATCTCTGGAACAGTCTCTGGGCCAACATCGGTCATGGGAGAGATCTCTGGACTAGATGGATCAGCGGGTAAAATCAGGCCTAGATTTCTTGGCCATCTTAGCTTGTGGCTCACCTGAATGGCCTGATATAAGTTTCATATCATGCGCAAGATGTTTTAGGCACTAGTTTTCCAGGTATGAATTTACAGAAGCTAACCAGCTTTGTGGGGTCTTGGGGACAAAGGTCTTGCAACTAGAACAGATAGTATGGTTGTGGTCAGGACCTACGCAAAATAAGCAAAGGTCATGAGAGTCATAATGTGGAATTTGCCTTACACACTGACACTTGCCCTTCCTAGCTGACATGTAACCACAAAAACACACGGCAGCCAATAAATAATACTGAAAAATCTCAAAGGGGCACTTATTTGAACCAAGGTTCATAACTTAGAACTTCATGGAAAAGTCCACAAACTGTGTAAAACACCACACCAGTTTACTGAAAAAAAAAACAGAGAAATTCACTGAGCGGTTTTGCCCAAAAAACTATTCCAGGGCTTCTTCAGAGTGAATTAAAAACACAAGTGTCCTAATATAGATATATATAGTGTTTCCACTAATCACAAAAGCAAATCAACTAATTACTATCCAATAAGAAACACACTTCCCCACTTGTTAAAATACATTGACTGAACCCTTGAATACTCTTATAGGAATTTATTTTAAGGGTCATAACTTATCTGAGACAGACAACCAGAGCAGACAATCCGACAGGCAGCAGAAAAGTTCCGAGTTCTGGTGTGTGCATGGTTATGGTCCACGTTGTACCAGATATAATTAAATGACCGACATATGAGAGGATGTTGTTAGAAAAATATGTATTAATGTGTGTATTAGCAATATGCTTAGTGCATTTACAGCCTGAAAAGGGTTAACACATTTATTCTATCATACTGCATAAATCTGTACAAACTGCAGTTGCTTTCTGACCTTGTATTGTTAGCTAAAATCTTGCTTGTACCTTGGAAATTTACTAAGAAGCAAGTGATTTCTGCTTCTGTTAGGAAAATAATGAATAGAACAATACTACTTGTATGAAACTTAGATAAGAAGTTCCGCTGTGTTATGAGAAAATACACAGCTGTAGAAGTTACAGATAATTATTACAAAGCCTGCTTGAAAATATGAACTGCAATCAGCATTTGCTTGTATCTGAATTAGAAAAGTACCTTGAAATGTAACACTGTACAATAGACGCTTGTAAATGGATTAATGGTCACCAAGGCCAGGTTGTTTTTCTCAAAAGTTTCTCACAAATCTAGTCATGTCAGCAGAAAATCTGAGTAACATCTGCTGTAGAACAATACTGAAAGTTGTGTTTGATTACGTCAGCTTAGAAGGCCATGTCTTGTAAAACAGCATAAGAATGAACATACTTCCTGTTAGTAGTTAGACAAATCCTTGTATTTGCATGTTTTTGTCTCCTTGTGGCAAGTAAATTAAAAGTGCCTTAACTGAACCTTACGTGTATTGGTCTTTGAAGTTTTTTCCTTTGACAGATTGGTCCTTTGGACTGGAAACCCTCACTTCGCCTTGGATCAGACAGGCCAGGTGGCTTGAAACCGTACGGGGAAGAAACCACATCGGTTCTTCTTAGTTGAAAAGCCCTCCGACTGAATTGTCGTACAAAAGAGGCCAGCCACTTTCTGATCTGCGACTGAAGAACGGGATTACTTGATCCAGGTGATCAATCACAAAGGCTCAGGTAAGGTGAATCCACCTTCTTTTTTTTCTGTTTTAGATCAGGGACTGGATTTGTATTTGTTCTGTTAGAGACTTTGTTTATAAGTCAGGGACAGAAAGATTACTGTCTTGTCATAGATCAGGGAAACAGAGCAGGTAGGCAGTCATTCTGAAGAGACTATAAAAACATCCATGGTACCACGTTAAAAATAAGGAGTTACATAACGATTAAAAGGCTAAAATAAAATGGGTAATAATTGTACAAAAAGGTCCCAAAATCCGCCATTAACTGAAGACGCGAAATACATGCAGTCACAGTATGCTGATAATATTAAATACTACTCAAAATGGGTTAATAAGTATGAATTTGATGGTAAACTAGAGAAATCCTCGCTTGTCAAACTTGTCAGACAGCTTAAAACTGATTCTAAAGGTCAGGTAAAAAAGCAACGTCAATTAGGAATTCCTCAGGCACACAGGTGGATTGAGGAAGTAAACCAAAGGGAACAAAAGAATAATAATTCAAAAGCAATGTTTTTAGATAAGGAGGACAATAATTTAGTAATAGCATCAGGCCCTCCACCTCCCTTACCAGAATATGAGGCAAGTGATCAAGTTAGCCCACCCCTGCGATAATCTGCTGTCACTGTAAGTAGAGACACTACAAAAGCAAAACCATTTATTAGAGATCCTGTCGAGACCAGGTCTCGAACACGGGCAGGAAACTCAAAAGGGGACATTGAGTTATATCAAATGGGTAGAAATTCACGATTTATGAGTGAAGAAGAAATACACCCACTTATAGAAGTACCTAATCCTCAGGCAGGACAAGAAGGTCAGGACCCAACTATTCTAGTGTATAGACCCTGGACTCTGGAAGACATCCAGAAAGCCACTGAGGGAATTCCCCATCCAAAAGTTAATTTTAGAAAGTTCTTAGAAGATTTGCAAGGAATGAGGCTAAGTTATAATTTAAACGGAGAAGAGGTAGAAAAAGTAGTCAGACAAATTGTGGGACCAGATTGGCACATGATCAGTGGCGACTGGAATCCCCATGACGTTACGCTCAGGCCCCTCCCACATAGTAGCGCAGAATTAGACAACAGAGTGAAAGGTCTTACAGACCAAATCTCTGAGAAATGGAAGCCTAAGGCAGACTGGACTTGCATTAATCAATGCATCCAACAGGAAGGTGAAGCTATTGACAGATATCATGCCAGACTATTAGAATGTTTTAATAACCATTGTGGAATGCAGATTCCTGAAGATCAGACACACGATTCCCCATATGAGCAGCAGTTAAAGAATGCATTTTTGAAAGGCAGCATCGCACCCATAAGCAGTTTAATTACAAAACACATGGTAGATCATCCTACAAACAGGTTACAGTCATTGCTTGAATATGCTAGGCATGCCGAAAGGCATTTTAATAGCAAAAAGAAAAAGAAAGCCCAAGTATTTTCTGTAGAAGATGGAGCAGAAGTATATGTAGTACAGTCTGGGAAAAAGGGCAAGAGAAATGCCCAGGGAAACAAACAATCTGATCAACGATCAGAGGACTTTGAAGGGCGAAAGAAAAGGGGTGAATGTTTTAAACCTTATATGACAATTGAATGATGTACGACTTTGAACCCTTCTACCTTGCTCCCAACCCCTGCAGATGGCACACCACACAGCTGCCTGCAGGTGATTGAGCAAAAGACACTGCCTAGAAAAGATCTTACGGAAGTTCCCTTGGATGATGCCAAGGTGACATACTATGTGGATGGCTCGTGCAAAAGGGGTCCTGCAGGACAGAACCTAGTAGGATATGCAGTAGTTTCTGATACTGACATTATAGAAGCAACATCTTTACCACATAATTTATCTGCACAGGCAGCAGAATTGATTGCCTTGACATGGGCATATACCTTGGCAAAGGGTAAATGTGTGAACATTTTTACTGACAGCCAGTATGCCTTTTCTACTGTACATGTTTTTGCGCAACAGTGGAAAAATCGAGGAATGATAACATCTACTGGCAAACCAATCAGTCATGCACAGTTTATTTTAGATCTTTTAGAATCTATTCAGTTACCTCAGAAAGTAGCTATTTGTAAATGCACAGCTCATACCAAGCAACAGGATAGGATTTCAAAAGGTAATGCGAGAGCTGAAACAACTCTAAAGAAGGAAAACCGATATTGCCGTCTAATTTGTTTAGATATGCAGCTTTGTTGAGCCATGGGCAGTTCCATGTCTCAACAGGGGGGATGGTACAGCTGGTGAACCAAGTGTTCACGACGTATGGATTTCCAAATTACTCTAAAAAATTTTGTTTGTTATGCCACATTTGTAATAAACATCATGCACAAGGGGAGTTAAAGCCCAAGCAAGGGAGTTTCCCTACACCACCATATCCGTTTCATACTATCTGTATGGATTTCATAGAGTTGAATAAATGTGAAAATAAGAAGTATTGTCTTGTCATTGTAGATATGTTTTCCAGATGGGTGGAAGCCTTTCAGACTAAAAATCCAGATGCTACGACTGTGGCCAAAGTTCTTGTTAAAGAAATCATCCCTAGATTTGGCATTCTGGAAAGGATCTACAGTGACAACGGCACACACTTTGTGAACCAGATCATACAGCAGTTAAGTAGACATTTTGGTATTTCGCTAAAAAATCATTGTACGTATCACCCTCAATCTGAAGGGCTAGTAGAGAGGCATAATGGGATTTTAAAAAGTAAGCTAAGAAAATTAATAATGGAAACACAGAGAAATTGGATGTACTGTCTGCCCCTGGCACTGTTGAGCATGAGAACTGTTCTGAATGCAAAAGGATTGACTCCTTTTGAAAAACTCTTTGGAAAGGCTTACTATATACCTCAGTGGAAATCTCTCATGCCCGCAAACCAGGAAGCTGACAGTACATTAGCTGGGTATATGCAAAATCTCTTGAATTCTAAACATTTGCTGCATTTAAATTCTGTTTCAGATAAAGAACGAACCAGACCGTCAGAAGTGGCAGTGCCCCCTGGAGGGTGGATCTGGCTGAAAATAGTTAAGAAGAAGAATTGGGTGTCTCCAAAGTGGGAAGGTCCATATCAAGTGCTTTTGTCAACACCCACTGCAGTCAAAATCGCGGAGCGTGCCTCCTGGATCCACCTGACGCACTGTAAATTAGTTAAAAACTTTAAACTGGACAAAAGTCTTGTTACATGTCAAGAGCAAAAATGATAGTATCCAGAAGAAACAGGAATGCAGAACAACCTTTTCATCAGAAGTATTGCATAATCATCCTGTTAACTGTACTAGTGACAATAATCTTTTTGTTGTGGCCTTTTCTTTTCCCAGCCACAGGCTGAACTGAATAAACATGAAGCGTTACTCATAAACAGGCATCCAAACGTTAACACTTACCAGGCAATTAAATATGTGTATGCTGAGACTTTCAATGTTTCAAATTGCTGGATTTGTACAGCTTTGCCGACAGCATACGTGGGGTTATTAATGACTACGGTCCCCCTAGGGGTCAATGAGACCTGGGAGAACTTGATTTATGATATCTCAACCATTACAGCACAAGATAAAATAGCATTGCACTTGTCTGTTCCACAAAAGGGAACTGTGTGTTTTTATAAAAATGATACTGTTCAGGTGGGTTGGAGCAATTGCAATGTGACTGTTCCTTATAAATGTTACACTAAAGGTAACAATGTAGATCTTTATTGTAATACAAACTATGATTCATTTCTTGGATTGATGCACAAAACACTTGATGAAGTAAAACATAATTCTGTTCTTTATAAACAGCTGTCTACAATTGATTGAAAAATGTTTCATGCACGGCGAGTGTATATTCATAGCAAGGTTACTACTAAAGTAGAGGACTGTTATTTTGTGTGTGGCAGAAAGGCATACAAATGGTTACCTGAGACTTGGTCCGGCAGTTGTTTTTTGGGTTACCTAGTTCCGGCCATAAGACACACTGCAGTTTTGCCTCATGGGAAAATTTGAAATGTCCGAGAAGTCGTCAAGAAACCTGTAAATCCAGTGGGACAAATCAATGCACGTTGGAAAGACCATCACTCTCTAGACAAAGGACTAACACACATGGACTTGAGTGATAGTGTTATATTGTAGGCAGGCATATTACCAGCATATGGAACAGTGAAATCGATCTGGGAGCTGAG